>NW_012151730.1:1012897-1014014 GCF_000956105.1 Propithecus coquereli
AAATTTGAAATGTAAAGTTTGACAGTAACAAGTGTTCAAGAGGATCTGGAGCAATGAGGACTCTCCTCTACTGCTGGTGAGAACATACACTGCTACAACCACCTTAGAAAACAGCTGGGTAGCATCTACTAAATTAAAGATAAGGAAATCTCATGACCTAGTAATAATTCCATTTCTGAGTATACCCCCAACAGAAACATGTGCTGATATGTACCAGAATACATACATAAGAATGTTCTTTATGTTAATTAGTTTAATTGTGGTAATCATTTCACAATGTATGTTTATCAAAACATCATGTTGTATACTTTGAATATATATAAATTTTATTTGTTGGTTACATCACAATAAAGCTGGGTGGGGGAGAGAATGTTCTTAACAGCAAATTCATAGTAGCCCCAAATAGAAACAACTATGAATGTCCATCAACAATAGAATGGATAAAGTGTGGTGTGTTCATGCAGTGGAATACTAAACAGCAATGAAAAATAACAAAATATTGCTGTACGTAATACAGAAAAAATACATTGAATGTAAGAAGCCAGATACAGCTGAATCCATATTGTGTAAAAACCAATTACATAAAGCTGAAAACTAGACAAACCATATTGTTTAGAGATGCATATTTAGGAGGTAAAGCCATAACGAAAAGCAAAGACATGAACATCAAAAAGTTAGCAGGTTGATTGGAGGCAGCACACAAGCTGGATTCTGGGCATGCTACAGATGTTCTATTTTTTGATCTGTGTGTTGTATACAAATTGTAACAATTCACTAAGCTGTATGTTTATTTTATTATGAACTTGCCAGTATATCTATTTTCTTTCAACATAAGTTTTTTTAAACTGCTAAGTACAGGCCTAGCACATAGTGAATACTCAATAAAACATACTGTAAGTTTTTTTTTTAAGGCCAGATACTATTGAACTGATGTGACATCTTTGAGAGAATCAATGTACCTGTGAGTATGAAGAAGTCACAGATGAAGCGAAAGTCATTTGACTCCTGATTGAATATATGATAATCCTAGTAGAAAATAAATGGGTTGTACAGCTCCTTTACACCTAAAGGAGGTAGGATATATAAACCCTACATATGCGAAAGGCAGTATGGATTC
>NW_012151730.1:1015424-1025899 GCF_000956105.1 Propithecus coquereli
ATCTTCTCCCTTCCTGTCAATATTTAAACTTAAAAGTCAACCCTTTCTTAAGAGATTGCAAAATGTAGGTTTCAGTCCCTCTTGGGTCAAATCCTCATTAACTGTGATTTTATTCAAAACTAATCAGTAAGTTTTTACTTTAGGGAAGCCAACAGCAAACCCCACAGTTACAAAGCTTTCTAAATGATAATGACAGATACTCAAAATGATATCTTCCAAATAAGAATCTGACGCTCTTGGTCATTCAGGTTCAAATGGAGATTACATCAGGAACCTTGCTATTCTGAAGTTGGCTGACAGGTGGTCAAACGGAGGAAGGACAAAATAAATTTAACTGGGAAATTATAAGCAATCTGCCTTTCAACTTACTTTTGAAGAGGAGAAACTACTAAAACGATTGAGATGAACTTTGCTAATTTAAACCTTAGGTTCAGACTAATCCAAACAGTAAGTAATTGTGACTAATAAGTATCAAGCATCACAAAGTAATGCTTAGATGCCACATAAACACAAAACTAAACAAATAGGTTTTTTAGAAAACTGAAATCACTGCAACAATGTTTCAAAGGACTTTTTACATCCTCTTAAAAATTATTTCTAAGTTTAATAAAGGAAAATTTGCCATTTTGAGTCTAAGTGATATTTAGCTCTCCAATAGACCGAACTGGTTAAAGAGAAGCCTCACAGTTTCAAGAGCAGTGAAACTGGAGATCCAGTGGCTTTACATAAGGCAGTGACATAAATTCAATCTCCCTGGACACAGGAGATAGGCTCAATGAGAAGCCTACAATAATTTCACATTAGGTTTCCATTCTTTTGTACTCATTCATTTGCATCATTTTGCTGCAACCCTGCTCTCCGGAGACATACATTACTGGTACTAAACACATAATATGTATTAACCTGAAACTAAATTATCAATAGAATTTCAGCCTTAGCCCAGCGGAAGGCTAATTGTTCTTTCTTTCTTCCATGACATGAAATAAAAATAACTTTTCTTAATGTACATGGATAATACTGATAAACATTGTTTAACATAAGAAAAAGATCTCAAGAAATCATTCTTAACAACTAATATCAGGGCCACAAAACAAAATCATTTTCTGCCTCTGAATTTTCCTTGATAAAAGAAGAAGAAATCAAACAAGAATTTTTGATGCTGTTGAGCCATAAGGGGCTACACTGTTTCTACCTAAAAGCCAAAGGAAGTTGAAAGCTACACCTTCCCCAAAGAAAAGCCCCACGTCAACCACATCGATTACTACTAGCTAAAACAAAAACAAACACACTGAAGAAACAACCACCTCGCAAACCAGGGGTTTGACCAGTGAGCCAGATCAAACTACACATTCATTTGCTCAGAACAAGTAAGTGTAACAGCCAACTTAGCCAGTTCCCACAAAGCACACACTCTTGAGCAGAGCCTGGGTCCCTGTGATGCACATTTTTTGATCCATAGCTCCTGGCTCACAGCTCCTACAACCTTTGTAATTTTCTAAGTGACTAGAGCAGTAAGTCTCTTTGATTAAAATACTATATTTGACCTTTTGTCCTTGATCCCTGAAACAGCTCCCTAACAGCTCCAGGGTGATAAAGATGACAGATGGTCTTTTGTTATTTATAACAAGCCCCTTTCAACCACACGAGACTTATGTTAATGAGCAGATTTTTGGAAAGTCCCTAGATAACCACAGGACTGGTGGTTGGTTGCCAGAGGAACCAACCCTAAACTCAGAGGGTTGGAACTCACAGCCCCACTCCCACCTCAGGGGAGAAGAAAGGAGTTGAAGGTTAAACTGATCACCAATGGCCAATGATTTAATCAGTCATGCCTACCTAATGAACCCTCCCTAAAAACCCAAAAGAACTGAGTTCAGGGGGTTTCGAGGAAGGTGAAGAATAACACATCCACTTGCTGGGAGAGGGGCACACCCCAACTCTTACAGGGATGAAAGCTCCTATAATCTGGAACCTTCCAGACCTCACCCTAGGTATCTCTTCACTTGGCTATTCATTTGTATACTTTAAAATAGCCTTTATGGCCGGGTGTGGTGGCTCATGCCTATAATCCCAGTACTCTGGGAGGCCAAGACCTAAGAATTGCTTGAGGCCAGGAGTTTGAGAACAGCCTAAGCAAAACAGGAGAGACTGCCTCTACAAAAAAAATTTTTTTAATTAGCCAGGCTTGGTGTCACGTGCCTGTAGTCCCAGCTACTTGAGAGGCTAAGGCAGGACGATCGCTTGAGCCTAAGAGTTTGAGTTTACAGTGAGCTATGATTAGGCCACTGCACTCCAGCCTGGGTAACAGAGCAAGACCCTATCTCTTAAAAAAAAGAAAAAAGTAAAATATTCCTTATAATAAACTGGTAAAACGTGCTTCCCTAAGTTCTGCAAGTCACTCTAGCAAATTAATCAAACCCAAGGAAAGGACCACAGGAAACCCAATTTATAGCTAGTTGGGTACAAGCACAGGTAAACTAAGTTGAAGAGCTTGTGATTGGCATTGGAAGTAGAGGGCAGTCTTGTGGAACTGAGCCCTCAACCTGTGAGATCTGACACTATCTCCAGGTAGGCAGGGTCAGAATTGAATTGAATTGAATTAAACTGAATTGAATTGAATTAGAGGACACTGAGTTGGTGGCCACTGTAGAACTGGTGGATTTCTTGGTGTGTGAGGAAATACTCTCATACATGTGGTCACAAAAGTACTTTGTGTTTTGTGAGAGTACAGAAGAAACAGTTTGTTATGCCTATATTCTCAGAGTAATCCATGGTCATTTGGGCAGTTTCCACATAAGCGTGTAACAGAGGTAAAGGTCTGAAAAAGGGCAAAATGTTTTGTTTTGTTTTGTTTTCTGAGACAGAGTCTGGCTCTGTTGCCCTGGCTAGAGTGCCGTGGCGTCAGCCTAGCTCACAGCAACCTCAAACTCCTGGGCTCAACCGATCCTCCTGCCTCAGCCTCCCGAATAGCTGGGACTGTAGGCATGCGCCACCATGCCCAGCTATTTTTTCTATATGTTTTTAGTTGTCCAGATAATTTCTTTCTACTTTTAGTAGAGACCGGGTCTCGCTCTTGCTCAGCTGGTCTCGAACTCCTGACCTTGAGCGATCCACCCCACCGGCCTTGGCCTCCCAGAGTGCTAGGATTACAGGTGTGAACCAACTCCCCCCGCCTGTTTTTATGATTTGCCTCTTCAAAACCCCCACCCTTTTTGGGAAATAAAACCTGCATTCCTGCCCAAAGCCAGTAATCAGAGGGGCAGAAAACTGTTTTGTTTTCTAGTATCTTAAACCACAGGAGATGGCTCAACAGAATTGTCTGGAGGTCACGAGATCCTCTTCGCTGGAGATAAGGTCAACCAAAACCACCAACTAGAGTTAAACAATAATAGCCCGAAGCCATGACACATGACACTGGTCACATAGACTCGAGCCCAACCTCTGAAAACCCTCCTTTAAAAAGTCCTGTATTGTCCTTTTTGTGCCCTTCCTTTTGCTCTCCCTTTGCTGTGACAATGGGTCTGGTCATCATCTGTGATGCATGTATCTCACCCTGTAAACCTATATCTTGCTCTTGCCCTATAATCCCATCTTTCTCTCCTCAATAAACCTCATTTTCATGCTTGTCTTAAAAAAAATAAATGAATAAATAAAAAGCCCTGCTGAAAGGCAGGATGGTGGTCTTTTGAGATGCTAGTCTGCTGCCCTCCTCATCTACCAGCAAATTAATAAATTTCTCTTTTCTTTTCACTCAAACCACTTGTCATTGTTCATTCTCACTGATCCAGCCTCAGGGACAAGTACGAACTTTCAGTAACAAGAAGAAAAAGCCTACTGCATGTGTAGTGAAAAATAAATATTAAACCTTCAGAACTATTTGCACAAAAGAAAAATGGAATCACAAGTCAGACTGGGAAGGAATGGTGCTTATCAAAGGTCAACCACTTAGTACAAATTTGCTCAACTGCCTTGGTCAGAGCACATGGACAGAACCCCACTCTTTACACAGAATTTTTCAAACATTAACCAATGTCCATAGCAGCCTAGTGAGGTAAATGATATTTTACAAATAGGGTGATGTATCCTAGGGACACAAAACAGCAAGAGCCGGACTGGGCCAATGTTCTCTCTGCCTTTTACTTGATATACAGATCATTGTTTATTATAGAAAGCTGCTCTCCATTTCACACATAAGGGATTATGTTTTAAGATGTAAAGTCTATATTAAAGGTGGCAGGGCTGTTTTGCTTACCACTGCCTTTGTCAACAATTATCAAAAATTCCATTAGTTAAGCCAGGCATACTGGCAGGCACCTATAGTCCCAGCTACTCAGAAGGCTGAGATGGGAGGACTCCTTGAGCCCAGGAGTTCAAGTCCAGACTGGACAACATAGCAAGACCCCATCTCTAAAAAATTAAAATTAAACAATTTTTAAATCCATGAAATTAGTTAAGGCACCAGCTTTTGAGTACCTTCTACCTATAAGAGGCCTGCCTATAAAGAAAAATTTAAAGTAAATTTTACTTTATATTATTTATATTACCAGTTGCTACAGAAACAAGTATCATTTTGTACTTGAGTATGCCAAAATATTTTTATCATACAAGAAAATTTGTCTGGAGATTGACTGGAAAGAGACATAGGAAACTATCTGGATGATACAAATTTTCTCTATCTTGATTAAGGTGGGGGTTATAATGACTCATCAAATCTCATTAATTGTATACTTAAGATCTGTGCATCTCCTGGCATGTAAATTTTACCTAAAAAATATAAGAGTCAAAGACAATTATTTAATAGCCAAATGCTTGAGTTAGAAAACACCAAGGGTAAGCCCCATATCATACAAAAAAAAAGACAAAACTCAACTAAAAAACTTGCTCTTTTCTCCCTTGGTCTACAGTTCCAACTTCCATGTACTAATTAATTCTTAAAGAATCAAATACCCTTGGGGCTTTCATAACCTCCACTAAGCAGAAAGTAGAGAGTTTCAGGGCAGTGTGGATATCTGCATCTGCCTACAAGCATGCAAACCACATTCATCTACTAGAGCTGCCTCATACATCAGCCAAAGCAAAACAAACCATCCCTGTGTCCAAAGGCATTACCCTGTGATATCTCCTCTGAGCAAATTAAGAAAAGAAAAAATGAATTGAAATTTTATTTCTAACCACATGGCCCAAATTAGTCTCTCAGAGTCATCAATGAGATGCTTATCGGATTGTGGAGGCAAGGGTGGAAATGTTTTTGAAAATGGTGCAAATGTAAATAACTAATATTACAAATGGAAATTGCCACTTTCATTTTTGAGTAGCTGAAAGAATATTTTTAGCCAACCAGGCAGGTCTATTTTGTTCAGAACAAACTCAGAAGTAATTACATAAGTGGATCCATTTCAAGCGTTAATAAAAACACCTTTACTCTAGAAGCAGAAGAGCTACTTCTTGATAGAAATGCCAGGTTCAACCACTGGCAGATTGTAGAAAACACAAATGACACCCAAGATAACTAGTGTAAGCTAAAGTACAACATGTTCACTTTTTAAAACAACTTCAACGCAACCCCAATGTCAATCATTCTTATTGGCAATTGTTGGGGCTCAGAAACCAATACCCCAAGACATGCTGACCTGAAGAAGCAGCCTCAAGGTCTCTCTGACTGTCCATTCTCACCCCTTCCTCTGTCTCTCCCAAAGCATAGGATGAAGTTATTTTCTGAAGTTCCCTTATCTGTCTCAAGTCTGGACCTGCCAAAGAAGAAAATAATGACCTCTGGTCCCTTCCCTGAGTTTTCATTGATTGAACTCATATCACAGGAAGAAAGACCCATGTCTCTCGACACAACTGGGTGGACTTTTGTCACAAACCATTGTCTGCTCTGTAGTCCCAAAAAACTTTGTCCCAGGCCACTATATATTTTCATTTACTACCCCCCTAAAATCATCCATATTTCCCATCTCCCCTTCCCCTAAGAAGAAGGGTATACACGCATCTGTACCCCATTGTGTTGGGGTATAATCACTCTGTTGAGTTCCCCCTACCCTGCTCATGTTAATAAAAATTTATATGCCTTTTCTCCTATTAATCTGCCTTTTGTCAGTTGATTTTCAGAGAACCTGCAAAAGACAAAGGGAAATTTCCCCTTTGCCCCTACATAGTCTTCGGAAAAAAAAAAGCATTAAACATTGGCTACATAAACATATAACTCATGCCCATTTCTGACATTTTGTCTTAAATACTACTAAAATTAGTTACGTTAGCAAATAAGAACAAAGGCTATCTTGGAAGAAAAACAGGGCTTCAATAATGCCCTAGAACTCTAAACTAATACATGGTTGTGACATCTATAAAGTCACCATGGGCCCATCTGGTAACACTTGTACCAAAGTTGAGGTTGTGATATTCTACAAACTCATAGGCTGAAACATGCCATGAGGAATCATCTAATGCAGTAGTTTTCAAACTTTTTTTTTAAGTAGCTGTGAAATTCACCTCTTCTTTTTAACAAACACAAAACCAAAAGTTTATGTCAAATGCCTTTCCACTTTCATTTTGCCCCATCACACTAAACGAACACAAAATCATCCATCAGTAATGATATGCAGAACAAGAGCCACAGGTCATTTGGAAATGGGCCACCATTACCCCACCCCAGTGTGTCCACTCTGGTGCCCAACCTAACCAGTTGTCCCCATATTTCAATCCTCATTCCCCAAGCAAACCTGGAGAATCTAGGACTAGATTCTAAATCTAGAGAATCCTAGGATTCTGGGTAAACGCAGCTTGCAAATCACTGATCTGGCCCAACCCCTCATTTTACAATTGATACCAATTAAGTAAAACAAGAGGCAGTATGGCATAACTGAAAACGAAACAGTGGAACACAAATCAGTGCTGGTTCTAGCCCTTGCCAGGTATGTGACCTCAAGCAAATCTCTTAAATTCTTTGAGCTCTAGTTTCCTCATTATAAATGGGAATAACCATGTCTCTGCCCAATATACTTCATGTAAAAGTGTTTTTTTTATAAAGCTTTTTATTGTTGGTTTTTTGGGGTTTTTTTGGGGGGGGGAGGAGACAGAGTCTTGCTCTGTTGCCCAGGCTAGAGAGCCATGGTGTCAGCCAAGCTCACTGCACCCTCAAACTCCTGGGCTCAAGGGATCCTCCTGCCTCAGCCTCCCGAGTAGCTGGGACTACAGGCGTGTGCCACCACACCTGGCTAATTTTTTCCATTTTTAGTAGAGACAGAGTCTCACTCTTGCTCAGGCTGGTCTCGAACTCCTGAGCTCAAGTAATCCTCCCACCTCGGCCCTTCCAGAGTGCTAGGATTACAGGCGTGAGCCACCGTGCCCAGTCCTGTAAAAATGTTTTGCAAACTGCAGAGCATTACATAAATGAAAGTGTTATTGTTTTTATTGTTAGGTTATTGTTAACCAAGATGACATGGTAAGTCACGTGCACAGCCAGTCATGGAACTTGAGCCCCTGACTGCCTCTCTAAGGCTTTTTCGCTACTTCATATAACACTTGTGTTCAATACTAAGCCATTTGTTACCAACTTCTCAAACTTGAGTTTTATACTAACCATTTTTATCAAGAAAAAAATGACGCCATGCATAAAACAAAATCTTTAAGATTACATGAAATAAATGTAAAGGCAAGGAATTTATGGTCTATGTAAGCCAAAAGGGGAAAATGTAGATGAAGGATATATAATCATGCACCATGTAATGATGGATGGATCCATATACAATGGTGGTCCTATAAGATTATGATACCATATTTTTACTATACCTTTTCTAATGTTTAGATATGTTTAGATATACAAATACTTATCATTATGTTATAATTGCCTACAGTATTCCGTATAGTAGCACACTCTACAGGTTTGTAGCCTAGGAGCAAGAACCTATACCCCATAGCCTAGGTGCAGTAGGCTATACCATCTAGGTTTGTGTAAGTACATTCTATGATGTTCATACAACTATAAAATGACTCAGAACATATTCCCATTGTTAAGCAATGCATGACTGTACTTGCATTCTACAATATGAGAGATCATGAATGGTCATTAAGGCACTAATAAAACAATTTTGACCATTCTGAGCTGCTGTGTGCTGCTGATGTTCTGAAGAAAAAAAAAAGCCCACAATGTGGATGAATAATAAATAACTTGAGAGGATACACACTGATCAGAACCCAGCCATGATTTTTAACAATTAAAAATGTCCCAAAGCAATACACTGTTGCACCTCCAGGTCAAATGTAAATACAATTTGATGAAGTAACTAACCTACAAATTATATATTAATAAAACACTGAATGGGCACATCTCTGCTACAAGCCTTACCTGGACAACAAATGCAACTTAGTGCTCTAGTGTCTACCAGGTCTCCAAATGCTGAGCTGCCCCTTTTGTTACTCTAAAATGAGTTGTTGCCATTTCACCCATCTAAAGGACAAGACAAAAACAGTGAAATTAAGCAGCTTACAGAAAACAGAATGGAGAAAATAAAGCCAGAAATGTCATTAAAATGTAGCATGAGTTGCGGCAGGGAGACACATTATCAAAGAATTTCTAGGGCTAATGGAAAACTTATTCTCACAGAAAACTTGGAAAATATTACCAATTTAATGTTGTTTCAGAACAGAAGAATTTCTTATAAAAAGTTGTTTATAAGCTCATGCATATTCATAAAGTGATTCATTTGGTAGGAACATACAGTCATCCAGATGCAGTGAAAAAGCTACAGCTTTGAATGCTCAATCTACCCATCAGACTTAAAGGTTATAGTAGCATTTCTTGAAAACATATTAGTCATCGCTGCTCTAACTATACATTTCTGTAGAGAAAACATGGAAAACAGGACAGACTGGTAGTATACAAGTTTGCCACTAACAATAGTTAGAAAAGTCAGACCGCATTAGAAAGCAATACGGAACTTTGTTACACATCTGCATGTTTCATCATCCTGGAAACTCCACATCATAGACCATAAGCATTATGGACTCCTTTCAGGGAAGGCTGTTTTCTAAAACTGACTTACTTGACCCATCTTCAGTGCCTGAACATGTATGAGACAATGCAACAGTAAATGGGTCAATAATGCAACCAAATTATAGCAAAACCAGGTAAACTGATCTTGTAACTAATGGGTAGGTCTACCCATCATTTTAAGTAATTCTCCCCTTACTTCAATGAAGACAAATACATTACATATGTGCAGTCTATATATACAGGCTTTTTATTACTGATAATATTAACTAAATTTTGCAGAATATTTTATTATTTTAAAAGCACTTTTATTATTGTTATTACTAGTACTACTATTACCTGAATTTTGCAAAAAAAAAAATTTAAAAATAAACACTGAAGTTCAGAGAAAGGAAATGACTTACCTAAACCTATATAGACACTAACAGATGATGGTAGGACTCAAACTCAATTCCTATGACTCTAAATTATGTGATTTTTCTTAAAGTTAAACCCTTTTCCCACTTTTCATCATGAAAGCTTCTTTCTTTCCTTCTTTCCTTCCTTCTTTCCTTCCTTTCCTTCCTTCCTTCCTTCCTTCCTTTAGTCAACAAATATTTATTAAGCACCTACTATATGTTGGACACTATTCTCAATCCCTGATGAAACAAAAAAGTACACAGTTCCCGCTTTATGTGTCAGAAAGGGTATATTACAATCTAGTATAATGGTCATGGATAGTTTAATTAAAAAGTACACCAATGTAGGAAGTAGGGAGAAAAAAAGTTGGTACCTGGCAAAATGAATGGGAATACAAATGACAAAGTCCTTAACTCTTCCTATGGAAGGCTTTCTTGGATAGTAAAAGAAATCTGGAAAGCGGTAAGAGAGGGAAGAAGCATGTCAAGGAGAAAAACATGAGCAAAGGCATAAAGGCCAGAAAAAAAGTATCTAATATAGTAAGCAAACTAGCTCAGGATGACTGGAAGCCATATCAGCCATGGCCAGAGATAAAGCAGGAAAATAACCAGGAGCCAGGGCAATTAAGACCAGATTCAAGGTTTCCATGCTAAGGAGAGTGGGCTTTATTTTACGGGAGATAAGAGACAATAAAATTGAGTGACATACTGAAATTTATGCTTTCAAAAAAATAATAAACTGGTTTTAGTGTGAAGGATGGAACTGAGAGATAAGGCCAGAAATAACCATATCAGTTAAGACTACAAGCTGCACGGTGGTGGCTCACACCTGTAATCCCAACACTTTGGAAGGCAGGAGGATTGCTTGAGGCCAGGAGTTCCAGACCAGCCTGGGCAACATAGAGAGACTTCATCTCTACCAAAAAAAAAAAAAAACAGAAAAATTAGACAGGTGTGGTGGCACGAGCCTGTAGTCCCAGCTACTTGGAAGATTGCTTGAGCCCGGGAGTTTGAGGTTGCAGTGAGCTATGATACTGCCACTACACTCTAGCTCGGGGAACAGAGAGAGACCCTGTCTCAAAAAA
>NW_012151730.1:1025949-1027432 GCF_000956105.1 Propithecus coquereli
AGAGCCATGGTGTCAGCCAAGCTCACTGCACCCTCAAACTCCTGGGCTCAAGGGATCCTCCTGCCTCAGCCTCCCGAGTAGCTAGGACTACAGGCGTGTGCCACCACACCTGGCTAATTTTTTCCATTTTTAGTAGAGACAGAGTCTCACTCTTGCTCAGGCTGGTCTCGAACTCCTGAGCTCAAGGAATCCTCCCACCTCGGCCCTTCCAGAGTGCTAGGATTACAGGCGTGAGCCACCGTGCCCAGTCCTGTAAAAATGTTTTGCAAACTGCAGAGCATTACATAAATGAAAGTGTTATTGTTTTTATTGTTAGGTTATTGTTAACCAAGATGACATGGTAAGTCACGTACACAGCCAGTCATGGAACTTGAGCCCCTGACTGCCTCTCTAAGGCTTTTTCGCTACTTCATATAACACTTGTGTTCAATACTAAGCCATTTGTTACCAACTTCTCAAACTTGAGTTTTATACTAACCATTTTTATCAAGAAAAAAATGCATTACGCCATGCATAAAACAAAATCTTTAAGATTACATGAAATAAATGTAAAGGCAAGGAATTTATGGTCTATGTAAGCCAAAAGGGGAAAATGTAGATGAAGGATATATAATCATGCACCATGTAATGATGGATGGATCCATATACAATGGTGGTCCTATAAGATTATGATACCATATTTTTACTACACCTTTTCTAATGTTTAGATATGTTTAGATATACAAATACTTATCATTATGTTATAATTGCCTACAGTATTCAGTATAGTAGCACACTCTACAGGTTTGTAGCCTAGGAGCAAGAACCTATACCCCATAGCCTAGGTGCAGTAGGCTATACCATCTAGGTTTGTGTAAGTACATTCTATGATGTTCATACAACTATAAAATGACTCAGAACATATTCCCATTGTTAAGCAATGCATGACTGTACTTGCATTCTACAATATGAGAGATCATGAATGGTCATTAAGGCACTAATAAAACAATTTTGACCATTCTGAGCTGCTGTGTGCTGCTGATGTTCTGAAGAAAAAAAAAAGCCCACAATGTGGATGAATAATAAATAACTTGAGAGGATACACACTGATCAGAACCCAGCCATGATTTTTAACAATTAAAAATGTCCCAAAGCAATACACTGTTGCACCTCCAGGTCAAATGTAAATACAATTTGATGAAGTAACTAACCTACAAATTATATATTAATAAAACACCGAATGGGCACATCTCTGCTACAAGCCTTACATGGACAACAAATGCAATTTAGTGCTCTAGTGTCTACCAGGTCTCCAAATGCTGAGCTGCCCCTTTTGTTACTCTAAAATGAGTTGTTGCCATTTCACCCATCTAAAGGACAAGACAAAAACAGTGAAATTAAGCAGCTTACAGAAAACAGAATGGAGAAAATAAAGCCAGAAATGTCATTAAAATGTAGCATGAGTTGCGGCAGGGAGACACATTATCAAAGAATTTCTAGGGCT
>NW_012151730.1:1029792-1034670 GCF_000956105.1 Propithecus coquereli
GTGAGCCCAAGGAAGAACATACATAGAAGAGGCTGAGAATAGAACTTAAGGGAACCCAAATGTTTAAGGAGCAAAGACAAACAATGTCAGAAAGGTGAGAAATGTACTGAGTTGTAGGAAGACAGCCAAGATAGAGTGTTTGGAAACCAAGAGTGAAAGTGAGTAATATGAACATTTATTTTTCTAGAGAAAAGTGAAATATAAGAGTATGAAGGGGCATAAATCGAAACAGTATTTCTGTAAAGGGTTTTGGTAATGTGTAGTTCACAAAGGCCTCTAAGATGCCCATGCCCAGTGACACCGTAGTTCCAAACATTTAAGAATATATTCTAAGGAAGGAATCAGAAATCTCACAGTGGTTTATATACAAAAATGATCATCACAGCATTATTTATAATAGCAACAAAATGGGAGTACTTTAAATGTATGAAAGGATGATTAAATAAGTTACAGTACATCCATACAATGAAGATCATGAGCCATTTAAAAATTATATTAATGGATAATTTTAAGCAATAAAAATATTCATATTATTTTGAAAAAAGCAGGACACAACCCTGTATATTCAGTTAATTTTGTAAAATAAAAATGCACAGTTTATAAAATACAACAAAATGTCAGTGGAAGTTACGTATAGAGATCACATGTGCTTGTTTTCTGCTTTAGCCTTGTTTTCTGCATTTACCAAATCTAATAATGTTTGTGTATTATTTTTCCGTTTTATAAATTAAACTCTTTATTGTGAGATATCTCATTGTGGTTTTAATTTGCAATTCCCTAATGGCTAATGATGTCAAACAGTTCTTCATGTGCTTACCTGCCATCTGTATATCCTCTTCTGTGAAACTGTCTCTTCATGTCTTTTGCCATTTTCTCATTAGATTGTTTTTTACTATTCAGTTTGGAGTTCTTTATATAGTCTAGTAATCTTTAATTGGATATGTGGTTCAGAAATTATAACTTCCAGTCTGTAGTTTGTCTTTTCATTCTTTAAACATGGTCTTTAGCAGAACAAAAGTTTTTGGTTTTTATTAAGTCAATTTATCAGTGTTTCCTTTTACTGATTATGCTTTTGGTATCAAGTCTGAGAACTCTCTCCCTAGCTTTAAATCCCAAAGATTTTCTCAAATAATTTTTTCCTAAAATTCTTTTGTTCTATGTTTAAGTTCATGATCCATTTGTAGTTAATTTTTGTATAAGGTATGCAGTTTAGGTCAAAATTAGTTTTGTTTGTTTTTGCTTATGGTTGTCCAATTATCCCAGCACCATTTGTTAAAAAGGCTATTTTTCCTCCATTTAATTGCTTTTGCATCGTTATCAAAAATCAGTTGGGCAAAAGCTAATGAATATAGCATTTCTTTTTTAGGTGATAAAAATGTTCTCGACTTAGATAGTGGTGAATGTTGCACAACCTTGTGAATGTAATAAAAACCACTAAATTGTACACTTTAAAAGGGTGAATTTTATGGTATGTGAATTATAAGTCAATAAAAATATTTACTGGGGATATATATGTAGGTCTCTATTCTGTTATTCTTGATTCTATATTCTGTTCCATTGATCTTTGGATCTATCCCTCCACCAATATTATACGGTCTTGATTACTGTGGCTATACGGTAAGTCTTGAAGTCAGGTAGACTGGTTCCTCCCATTTTTTCTTCTATTTAGCTTTTCCGGTTCCTTTGTATTTCCACATACATTTTGTAATAATCTTATCTATATTACAAAAAAATGTTGCTGGCCTTTTGATACAAATTGCATTAAATCTGTATATCAATTTGGGGAGAATTGACATCTTTACTATGTTGAGACTTCTAACCCATGAACACTGTCTATCTATTTATTTTAATCTGTGATTAGACGACAACATTTAGGCATGATAAATATTTATAACCAATAGAAAATATAGGTTGTCCCCTAATTCTCAAATACATCATCCAAATAATAAAAACGGGCTTCTTTTTTGCATTTGGTAGGAGAAGGCTAGATGAAACAGGGAAAATACCCCTTTCAAATTATAACATCTAAAGACTTAAGATAGAACAATAATAATAATAATAATCACTTGTCTTGTTTTTGTAGATTCCTTCTGGAATCTTTCCATCGACGAAGATTCTACTAATAGTGCAACGGAAGCATTTAAACTCAGGACTGTATATATCCACTCAAAACGTTGTATACAAGCACACAAATGCTGCATTCCATTAAGTGTGAGGCCACATTCCCTCAGCACACGCTCTAGATGACACAGCATGACTGCCAGTGACAAAATAAGTGAGCTTGGTTTGAATCTTCTTGCCCTACTCTTACATTTATAATAGCATTGTCATAAAATTTCAATAATCTTCAAAGCTTACATGTTTACGGTAGTATAAAATGATTACTTTCGATGAACTGTATCAAAATATAATCAAAATTTTCAGATTTAAGAAAAAAGTCTGATAATATAACAAGACTGATCAGGCTCAAGGCAAATTAGTATTAGAAACCAGCATCAACTGATTTTTCAGTCATTACCAAACACACTGATAACAGTATATGAAATGAAGGAATCTCATATAAATAAATAAATAGCTATTTGTCACTGGAAGTCACCTTTTATGGCAAGAAAAAATATTCCAAGTCCCTCACATGCTTAATGAAGTTAAATTTTACAAAACAGAATTGTGATTCCTGTCAAGTTATAATTTGGGGGAAGTAAAAAATAGCATAAAAAAAGAGCTTAAGGTTATTGAAGGAAAAAAGTATTCAGATAAGATTTAAATCAAACAACAAAAGTACCACAGCACTGTGTAAATTATTACACAGAACATGAAGAAGTAGTTCACACTCTGGAGGAAAAGCTTATTAAATCCTATACGACTAACACTACGACAACCATACTAAATGAACACAATACTGCTTAAATATAATTAGCACCATTATTGGAAAACATAGTCCAAAGAAAAGCATCTACAATACCTGAATAATTGGAAGGCTAAAATGATGTGAAATCTTTATACTTTAGGCAAAGATATATGAATGTTAAAGATCTCAAAATTTCTCAATTTCTTAATGATACGCAAGTAAATGAAAGTAAAGACTTATTTATAAAATGTTATGTACAATAGGAGGAGGAAAATTAAGTATTTAGATTGCTTTTTATTATGCCCTCAAATTAGCTGGACAAAACATAATGAGATAAGTACTGGTGGTAAAAAAAAAACAATAACAGAGAAAACTTCAGAAAAAGATCTTATAAAAGCTATTACCTAAATGTAGTACATAAGTAATTATGGCATGCTCCATCGATAAGCATGAAATGTTAAGAAGATGCCAGCAGGATTCAAATTATCAATTTTATTAAAGCATGGTCTTTAAATTTCAAACTTCATACAGTTCTATGTAATTATATGAGTTCAGAATCCCCTTTTTCATCTGTGAGATCTGCTGGCTATCCAAAGGCAAGTTCTATTATAAATAGTCCTAATGAGACCAAAAAAAAAAAAAAAAAAAATCCTTTTTGCTTTTGCTTACTGAGAAACTCCTTTAGCTTAATGTCTCTCATATAACATGGCTACGCCAACTTCTAATATTTTTAATAATTTTGCACCACAAGGTTGTAATGTTACTATGCTTTACAAGTACAAATAATGTCAATAAATCAAAAGTTAAAATTTGACCGGAGGCCAGCACGGTGGCTCACGCCTGTAATCCTAGCACTCTGGGAGGCCGAGGAGGGCGGATTGTTTGAGCTCAGGAGTTCGAGACCAGCCTGAGCAAGAGCGAGATCCCCGTCTCTACTAAAATTAGAAAGAAATTAATCAAACAACTAAAAATATATATAGAAAAAATTAGTCGGGCATGGTGGCGCATGCCTGTAGTCCCAGCTACTCGGGAGGCTGAGGTAGAAGGATCGCTTGAGCCCAGGTGTTTGAGGTTGCTGTGAGCTAGGCTGATGCCACGGCACTAGTGAGACTCTGTCTCAAAAAAAAAAAAAAAAAATTTTGACCTGAACATACAAAACAAAATGTTTATCTGTTTTAAAATTCTGAGTGAATAAAAAAAATAAGCAATGAGGATTTTTTTTAATGACACAGATAATATTTTCTAACATACAATGAAGATTTAAATTTGCTGAGAATCCTATTAAACAATCATTCCAAACTGAATTAAGTCTGAATTAAGGAATATTAATGATTCTACCTGGAAATTAGAATTTCATGCTACTCCATTTTAAAGCTTCTAGATCAGATTGACCAAAAAGTCAAAGCAAGTTAAAACAATACAAACATTTGATACAATACACTAGTTAAGGGCACTGGATTTGAGCCTTGCCCTGCCACCTTCTATCTAAGAATTTTATATTATTAATAGTTACTTTAACTCACTGTGCCTCAGGTTTTTTTTGTCTGTAAAATAGAGATAAAAGTAACTACCTACATCATAGGGTTTTTATGAAAATCATACGTATAAAGCTCTTATCAAGAGTCTAGTGCTTAAGTGCTCAAAAACATCAGTGGCCTTTATTGTTGTTGTTAGGCAAGGTGTTTTTTAAAAATTGTTACCCACCATTTACAAGAACTTTTATATGTGAACCAGAATGTTTTATATAGTACAATCAAAACATAAAAATAACCTAGAGCTCTCTAGACCACAGATAAATCCCCTTCTGTGTTTATCAGAACTAGCTTGTCATTCTCTTTTTCTCTAACATTGAATAAACTTATAAAATATATTTATACTAAATATTCCACTTTTATCAATCTCACACTTGTTGAGGCTTCAGATAAAATTTCATCTGAGAATTGACATCTTTACTATGTTGAGACTTCTAACCCATGAACACTGTCTATCTATTTATTTTAATCTGTGATTAGACGACAACATTTAGGCAT
>NW_012151730.1:1034720-1048914 GCF_000956105.1 Propithecus coquereli
AAAATATATTTATACTAAATATTCCACTTTTATCAATCTCACACTTGTTGAGGCTTCAGATAAAATTTCATCTGCAAAATCTCTGACTAGGGGAAAAAGCTAAATATTCCACTTTTATCAATCTCACTCTTGTTGAGGCTTCAGATAAAATTTCATCTGCAAAATCTCTGACTAGGGGAAAAAGCTCAGAATACAAATTTTGGCTATAAAATGTTATTTTAGAAACCAACCCAATCAGAAGTGGTCTTAACCTCAATTGTTAAAACATCGAATACAGGTGACAGTGCTAATTCACCCAAGCTGAAACTTGGATGCTCCTAGGTGAACTTGTTTTCAAGAATAAAAATATTTCAAAAAATGTTTTGGGGAAAAAAAAGACAATGAATTTTATTTTCCTCTCTGTGAATAACAAGAGCATCCTAGTGAAAAAGTGTGAGGCTTAGAAATGAGAGAATTATTTTCCTTGAGAGAGCAGAAACAATAAAGAAAAAAATGCAAAATTAAAAGGGAAAATAAAAATTAAAATGTTATGTGTATTTTACCATAACTCAATTTTTTTTTTAGAGACAGTGTCTTACTCTGTCACCCAGGATAGGGTATCAGTGGCTCAATCACAGCTCACTACAGCCTCGGAACTCCTGGGTTCAAGTGATCCTCCCACCTTAGCCTCCCACATAGCTGGGACTACAGGCATGTACCACCAAACTCAGCTAATTTTTTTTAAAAAAATTTTGTAGAAGTGGGGTCTCGCCATGTTACTCAGGCCCAGCCCCAAAATTTTTTAATTAAAACAAAATAAATTATTCTTCATTACCCCGTGCATAGTATATATGTGTTCTTTCCTAAAATCCAAGATCCATTCTTTTTGAACAAGATAGTAAGAGGAAATAAAATTTTTAAAAACAGTAATGTAGATAAATAAACTGTTTCTCGTAATCACATAAAGAGTATGTAAATGTAACTTGTGTTTTCCTGAAAGTTGAGATATTGTGGTATGGAAATATTTTGTAAAAGGTTCCCAGGAAAAAATAACTAACCATAACAAAAGGAAATGTGGAGACACAGATGTTGTGGGGGCAGCTCATGGGCTCACACGAAGTTTTGACTACCTAAAGAAGTCTGACTGTGCTTACAGAAGAGTCAGAACTGTTCAAGAAAGAAGCCTTAAAATCTAAAGTAGTAATCATCACAGGAAATATTTCAGGAAATAACCCAAGGTTTGTATTTTCCCCACAACTTGTTAGAAGAAATGAAGATCTAAATATACCCTGTTCAAAAGCTCAGAATAGCTCCTATAAAGTAGAATTTTAGACTTTTCTCCCCAAACAAAAATAGGGATATTTATTGTAATTATTCCATCACAGTCAACTCATGTTAACATCTCATTAGTTCTTCCAGAACTGTTGCATGTCACCAAGTCAAAGCCAGTGTGAAAAATATATTAAATGACTCTTGGCAAAATAGAGTTTCCAAGGGGGCAATGAAAAACACAAAATAACTCAGATGAAAGTTGTGATATTATATAAAAATATGCAGATTCGTTTTGAATTTGAAATCCCTAATACATTAAGAAATAAATTCCTTAAAGGAAACTCAGGGCACCATATCTATCAATCAATTCATTTCTAATGTTACAACAGAAAGTACAACAGAAATCCAATATGTTTTATATAATATTAATCAGTCATGCAAGATCTCAACAGTTTGCTTGTTTATCTGCCCCCATAGGTAACTACCATACATCACTTGTTTCCATCTTTAAAATATCTGGTGGTAGAAATTAGGCCTAAGTAAAGAATACTGTTATTTTTTCCCAAAAATACCATTCAAAGTAAGCATTAATCTGGGAAGACTGTGGTACCTGGTCTTTACTCAGAATCTTAGTTGTGGTTGTTGCAAGGGGATAAAACTGCTTTTATCAAGGTCACAGGCAAACACAGCATGATCTGAAAAATCTAAGATTCTGAGAGTTCTTATGAAATGTTCTAAAGGGTCCTCTCAACATTTAAGAGGCAAGAAAACTTCTGGAGGTAAATCCAGGGAAAAATCAAGAGTCACTGTAAAATATATAGGGACATAATAAAGTTAACAACAGCCCTTGCCCTCAAGCAGCTTATATTAATAATAAAAGTCAACTGCTAGAGATAACACAAAGCAAAACAAGATTAATTGCCACATGACTCAGAGAAAATTAGGCTATTTGAATAGTTCAAAGGAGGGAATGATCACCATGGGCCAGAATAGGCTGAGAAAGCTGCACTAAGACAGAGGAGCAACTTAAACCGTCAGGAATAGATGGCGGTACTGATGAGGGAGACCACCCTGGTCCCATACTTACACTCCTGTCCTCGCTGTCCTCTCTTGAAGAAGGACATGGCAAAGAAGGTGAATCTGCCATCTTTTAGCAGCATTATGCAACTAACATGAATAAGATGGAAAAGAAATGTAACAGAATTCCAGGTTCCTGCTGCTCCCAAATAATAAAGCAAGCAAGCATCAAAGCCTAAACTGGGTGAAACGAACCTCAATGACTCAGCTTAGGACCAGCTCAGCTATAAATGGAAGTCCTACTTAAACAAAACAACTACTAGCTTTGAATTTGCCTCCTGTGTAAGTAGGGTAATTGCCTTACATAAAGACACATCTTCCATAGCAGGAAAAAAGAGATGACAATCAAGTAGATGGAAAATAAAAAAACCACATGCAGAACCACCACAGAGCCAAGAGATTCAAATGCCACATTGCCAAGTAAAAAAGTTAATTCCTATGCTAAACACCTTTCCTCTTTTTTCACATGGTTTTTCAAATGCTGAATGCATTAAGAAATCATATAAACCCCCATAATATGCTGAAATAAAAAAATAATAATAATAAAGAAAAAGAAATCATATAAAATTATACCACTCAGAAGTTCTGAAAAGTGTTGATAATGTCTCTTTTTTGGTGTGTAGGTTCTGGGGCAGAAAACTGCTTTGCCTTATTTCCGAATCAAAAGAAAGCAGAAACCTTGGCCAGAATCATTTATACCACATACGTGAATTTACATATCAGACAACATTTTCAAAAGTAGAAACATCCTCTCTAGGGACTCTCCTTAGAGGATTATTAACCTGTCTTGGTCTAAAGACAACCTTCTCCCCTTCCAAGCACAATCTCCTGTTTTCTCAGCCTCATCTGAACCCTCTCAATCAAAGAACCACTCAAAGAAAATTTCAAAGTATACCAACTTTAATAATTTATAGCCAAATCAACACACCCTGGCTCTAGTCCAGAATAAATTACTAAAAGATTCTTTATTTGCAATGACTCTCCTCTCCTCTTATCTTTGCTAATAATAATCTCATATTCTTCCCCACAGATGAATCAAAGCTAAGATTCTTCCAAATATCCCATATTCATGCAGGATCTTTCATATCAAAATCATGTCGGCTGTACAGTGAGACTATAGCAATTCACAGCATGGAAAGAGAAGAATCTGACTCGTTAGGGTGTAGTTCAAAAGAAAAAGCATAATTAATACAATAAAACGTATTTGGTAAATAAAAAGGTACCTATCATCTTCATATTATACACACCAAAAATAAGTTCGACGATGAGAAAATACTCAGAACAAACCCTACTTAAAACTAACTCAGTTCATTGCAGGCTTGCTACTAAGGTATGATGTTTGTAGTGCATATAAGGTGAAAAGAACACTAGAATTCTTACCAAATATCATAAATAGACATGTTTCTGTTCTCAGATTATAATTTAATTTAGATAATTTTTATTTAAAGATAATATTTTTATTTAACAAATAAAGCAATTCTGGGTTTATTTCAAAATATTATAAAAGGTGGTAAGGCATAAGATTTTTATGCTTATCAAAAGGGAAGATGAAAGCACTGAAAATCACCAATCTCAGTAACTACAGCCACAAGCTGAGTAACACATCCAACATCACCTACAGAAGGTGTAACTGACTGAATAAGAAAAACGTTAGAACATGGTGCTTTGCACTCCTAATCTAGTACTCACTTATTTGCTGTGAAATAGAGAACAAATAAACTGAATTCTGGACTACCATCTTTCCCAAACTAGAAGATAAAGTATGGTGAAGTAGAGAGAAAGAAAAAAAGAAAATCATAAAAAGCAGACCTATTTAATACTTTAACTGACCAAACACCGAAGGTCCAAGTTCAAAGGGTTTGTTTTTTGAAAAGAGATAAGGAGTTAATTTCACATTAAGTAAAACCTATTGCATTATAAGTACATTTGTTGAGCATTTTTATATATAGTGGGCACTATGCTAAGTGCTTACATGATTATCTGATTTAATCCTCACAAGGACACTAAAGGAGTTACTATTATTTTAAAAAGGACAAAAGTGAGGTTTAGAACAACTAAGAAACTTGCCCAAACTGCTAATAAATGAAGAAGCTGAAACTCCCATCCAGGTCTTCTTGATTCCAAAGCCTGGACTCCTACCACGACTACTTCTTCAACAAAGGACAGCAGCAGCTTCAAGCATAGGAATGAACTAAACACGATGACTAAACACATCTCCCCACACACTCATCACTACCACTCCCACGACCCACCTGAATCCTTGCTAATTGTTCTTAGTCACTGAAAACATTATATGGCTAGATAAATGTCAACTTTAAAGAGGATGAAAATAAAGTGCCTTACAACCTTGAGCCACAGCTGATGAGCCTCTTTTCCAAAGTCTTGTCTGCTCACTCATTTCAAATACTGAGTGCCTACTATAGGAAGCAGTATTGTGTAGCGATAAAGAGAAGAAGATTGCTTAGGTTCAAATCCTGGCTCCATCACTAACTTAGTGTGTGACTTTGAGTAAGTTACTCTACTTCTCACTACATATGAAGCACTTAGAACAGTGCCTGGCACTTAGTAAACAATAAATATTAGCGAGTATTATTACTGTGTTACAATATTACCGGACAATGGTTAAGCTAGGAGCTGTGGGTGATATAGTATGGTATTCCCCCTCTTTTGAAGCTTGCAATTTAAGACATGTGCATACATAACCACAAACCAAACTATAAATAACACTATAGGTATTAGTAAATAAATGCTACAGATGTGCTGAGGAAGAAGAGGATTACTACTAGCTAAAGAGATCAGGGAAGGTCTCATGGAAAAGGTGCATCCGAGCTGAACCATAATGTGAAGGTAGAGGAGAACACTCCAAGTATAGAATATAATCATGAAACAGCAAAGAAAGAAACTGAGCTCAAGTGAAGATGTACCATGGAAGAGCGGTGGTGAATAAACCTGGAAATGTAGGTAAGATTAGGGGCCAGATTATCAAAAAATCTGAAGATCCAAATAAAGAGTTCAGACATAAATACCATAATCATATTCTACATTCTTTTCTTTTTTCTCTTTTAATTGTATAAATTTAAGATGTACAACACATTCTGATATACATAGTGAAATGGTTACTACAGTCTAGCAGATTAACACATCCATCATCTCACACAGTTATCCTCCCCCTCTCTTTTTTTTTTTTTTAGCAAGAGCACCTAAGATCTACTCTCTTAGCAAAAATTCCCAATACAATTTTTTGGTTTTTTTGAGGCAGTGTCTCTCCTCTCGCCCTGTTGCCCAGGCTGGAGTGCAGTGGTGTGATCATAGCTCACCACAACCTCCAACTCCTGGCCTCAAGCCATCCTCCTGCCTCGGCCTCCCCAAATGCTGGAACTACAGGCATGAGCCACTGTGCCTGGCCAATATTATTAACTATAGTCCTCGTGTTGTACATTAGATCTCTAGAATATTATATTTTAAAATGTAAGCCAGTATTAATATTCCCCAAGTGGAATACACATATGGAAATGAAAAAAGAGAGAATTTTCCCAAAGTGGGGGAGAGAAGGTTTGTGGGTGAGTGATCTAAGAGCAGGAAAAAAAAAAACCAAAGCAAGTAAGAGAAGACATAGAAGAAAGCCAAGCTTTGCAGGTAATGCAATTATACATACCAGCTTTTCTCAAACTGTATGGTGGTCAAATAAATTTGAGAAAGGCTACGTGCCCCACCCCCAACTGTCCCTTCAGGGATCCACAAGGCACACTGGTATTTCAAGACCTCTCAAATGTCCTATAGCAAAGAAACTGACTAATTTTGTTTACTCTGTACGTTCCCAAACTTATTTAATAAAAGAATACTTTTCCTCCTAGAACATATTAATATATTTAAACACTGAGGAATACTAGTGTTCTACAGAATTCATTCTACATCTCATTCTCACATCCACATGTGTCTGGTTTTTAAATGTCAGTAGCTGTGTACCACTCCAGCCTTTAACTATTTGTGTTTAACTGCTAACCTGTAAGTTGTGTTTGCTAGGGTATTTCACATTTCGGCCAATAGAATCTAAAGAATGCAAATGAGAACAAACATGTAGAACCTGTCTGTAAATTGGTTTCAACTTCAGGAGCCTGGAAGTAGCTGCTGAGAACACTGTGGGTTTAGTGAGAGAGTGCTTTGGTGGATGGGCAGCGTCTACTATGGGGTAAACATGTGGAAACTGTACTTCTACTGTCATCCCTGGTGTTAGTTATTAGCAGTTGAACACGTCCTCTGGTCATAATGGAAGTCCACGGACTCAAGACAGTAATCTGAACAGGGAGCTGGGAGAAACAGAGGACATGATGAGCACACTGGACTAAAGTGAGCCAGTAAAGTGAAGATAACATAGAAAGGGAAGAATAGAGAATGGAAAATGGTCAACTGGAGAGAAAAAGATGGAAAAGACATAAAAAAAGAGTAAGGATAAACAGGTCCCACCAGTCTCCTTTTCTCATTAGTAAAGGAAAATACTTTGTGAAATCCTTGGGTGTCTTTGGACAAGGAAACCAGAAGTTAATTCAAGTTGTATTGTTGTCAGAGGAAGGTCTTATAAGTTTTATTATCAAGTAGAAAACAAAGCATGAGACTCATGCATGGTACTCCTTTAGTTGGTTTATTGGCCACTTAAGATATAACAAAATAAAAGAGACTTCCAGAGTCTCTCCAGAGATGCGGCTGTGCAGCTACATCCACATGTGTCTGGTTTTTAAATGTCAGCACCTACATTAGAAGCACTTGAGACACAGTATAGGTCTTTGCCAAAATATCAGTACCACAATCAGGAATTCTTCCACAGTTAACCCATGTTAAGGATGAATAAAGACAATGAGGGTAAATTGTAAAACAATTTGGAAACATTTTATCTTCCAGGAGTCTTTTCTCCACACTGACTACCTGAATGTTTTCAGCAAGTATTTCATTATGATTGCTTCCTGAGTTGGACTTCATCTGAGTAACCATCCTAATAAAGAAAAGCCAACTGGCTAAATTGTTAAAAGATCAAGCTCTCCCTTAATATCATTAATATCTTTCTCTATCCAACTAAGAATGTGGAGTGCAGCAACATGAAGGAAAATATAAGACTCATTCAATGATGGCACATAACCAAGCCAATTAAGATAAATTTTAAAAACTGTTTACCTAGTAGATGCCAAATTCTATAAGGAAAATAACTGTTGATGTCATTAATGCAGTTTTGTATCTCATTAGCTACCACAAAAGATTATGTATTGTGCAACAATGATACTTGTTGAGCCAATAAAGTCTAAAACTACGGTCAGGAAGTTTTAGATATACCTTAAATCAATAAAATCCCTTTTAAAATCCCTTTAAAACCAAAATAAGCCCTTAAGAGTTCCCAAAACAGCTTCCATATTCAAATTAAAAATTATTAATATTTACTTGATCAGTTTCCCTAACCCATGAAGTGCAGAAACACAGTAGTTTTTGTTTCAGCAAAGTGCATTCCATCCCACCCCTCAAAGTGCCATGAAACAACTCAACAGACCAGAGATAAAGTGTTATGACTAAAATGAAAATAGAAAGAAAGGAAACAGAACATTTGCAAACTGCAATTCACTTCTACTTTTTTCATCTCAACATTAAAATCCAATTTACCATGTAAGCAAAAATCCATTACCATATAAAAATACAGGGAAAGTTTAGTGCACAGCCTGGGTACTTACACTGTCTTCCCAATTCAATAAGGCGTAAATATGATATTAAAAAAAACACTGAAATCTACCTAATATTCAATATTCAACTCATGTAACTGAACAGCAAAAATACTACCATTTACATATCCAACTCCAGATGAAATTTTCGTAGGAGTTCCCAAAAAATGCCTGAACTCTTCATAATCCTGATAAACATATCAGCCATTCCTTAACATAGTTTGAACATAACAAAGTTTAGCTTCTGTACCTTATCACCACTAACATGAACATTAAACTAGGCTGCTCAGCCGTAGGGTTCATGTCTAATTATTCAACCATATCTTGGCCTCCAAATAGAATTTATATTTTCCCTGGTTCTGAACTTCAGTTATATTTTATAATATTATTTTATTTACTTTCTGTCAGCCACCTCAAATCCTGTATGGAACAAAACACATATAAAATAATGTTTTATTCACCTTGGTACCCTCAGCATTTAGTGCAATACCTGGCACCTAAGTTCTTAATTCATATTTTACCAACTTGGAGGCTACTGTCCCAGTATAATTCCGGCTCAATAAAATACTTAGGACAAATGACCAGAGCAAACATTAGCAATATTAATTATTAAAACGGATCAGAAGTCACATGTCCTGAATTGATGTTTCTGACTCCTGACGATGTTTTTGTCAATGAGCAAAGGAGGCTGGGCATGGTGGCTCACAGATTACACCTGTAATCCTAGCACTCTGGAAGACCTAGGAGTGTCAGCCTGAGCAATAGGTAGACCCCATCTCTACTAAAAATAGAAAAATCAGCCAGGTGCAGTGGTCCATGCTTGTCCCAGCTACTCGGGAGGCTGAGGGAACAGGATCACTTGACCCCAGGAGCTTGAGGTTGTTGTGAGCTATGATGATACCACTGCATTCTAGCCTGGGCCACCGAGATTCTGTCTTAAAAAAAAAAAAAAAAAGAAATGAGCAGAAGAATGTGGAAAACTGCCTTTTTTTTTCTTTTTCTTTTTTTTTTTTTCTTTTTGGCTGAGCACGGTAGCTCATGCCTGTAATCCTAACACTTTTGAGAGGCCAAGGCAGGAGGACCACTTGAGGCCAGGAGCTCAAGACCAGCCTGAGCAACAGCAAGACCCAGTCTTTACAAAAATAGGAAAATTAGCCGAGTGTGCTGGTAGACACCTACAGTCCCAGCTACTCGGGAGGCTGAGGTAGAAGGATCACTTGAGCCAAAGAGTTTGAGGTTGCAGTGAGCTATAAAAAACGTCATTGCACTCTAGTCCAGGTGACAGAGCAAAACCCTATCTCCAAAACAAACAAACAAACAAAAAACTGCTCAAGCAATCCTCCTGCCTCAGCCTCTCAAGAGGCTAGGACCCCAGGTGTGTGCCTGGCTAATTTTTCTATTTTTTGAAGAGATGGGGGTCTCTTTATGTTGCCCAAGCTGTCCTTGAACTCCTGGCCTCCAGCAAACCTCCCACCTCAGCCTCCCAAAGTGCTAGAATTACAGGCCCACACCACCACACCTGGCTCCCCCATTCTAATTCTACATGTGGCGAAGCATAGTATCTCTAGACTATAATTCCTGTTTAGACAAGATCATGAGTCCCTATGACTAAATTTTAATTATGACTCATTCAGACAAGCCAAGACACACTACTACACAAAAAGTAAACTGCTGACTTAGAGATTTAGTGATACAAAAACACAATAAAATCTGTCAGAATAGTGCTTCCCTCTTCAGCATCAAAAAAGCACAAACCCTGGTCACTTTAAAGACAGACCTTTTCACCCTACATTTTGTATCATCAAGAAAGGGGGGACAAAAGGTAAAAACTTAAGGGCCCAATCTAAATTTCTACCTAAGGAAGGCAAATCAGTCAAACCATCCGATACTGAGGCTAATAAATAGATAAATGGTAATAACATATGCAAATCAGCCAGAGGATTTCTTCAGTTATCTTTCTTGGCCTCAAACGATGGCGACGGTGTTCCAGAACAAACACAGGAGATGAAGACTGGTTGAATATATAATATTTGCACATGTTTAACTATCACGAGCTAATTTTGCACACTTCGAAATTGCTCTTAGCCTCCAAAGGCACAAAATAGAAGCAGAGTCATCTATTCTAAAAATTGTTCAGAGATTTGTCAATATATAACCAAATATTTGCTTACTGACGGGAAAAATCTCTGTTCACCAGCCAAGGGACTTGTGAGAATGGGAGCTGCATATGGCATCTCCCCTCTCTGGCCTCCTAATTCCACATCAGTTTGTAGTTATTCTTGTACTACAAGAGTATCGGTTTCAGAATGTAAGCCTCATAAGCCCCCAGGAAAGCCATTCTAGTGGAACTGTTCCGGAGAGTTTCACTTTAGCTTCATAAAGAACCTAAGAGACCCAGTCCATGACGAGAGTGAATGAACAGTAATTGTTCTATTGGTTTCCGCCTCTGACCTATAAAGACCAAAGCCTGGGGCTGTCTGTAATCCATAAACCATTTTAATATTCTGCTAAAATGCTACAAAAATGTGGTTTTCACTAGAGGCAATGGCATGAAGCTGAAATTGGTATTCTCAGTTACTAATCATGTGTAGAATTTGTTCTATTTCTAAAAAATTGGGGCAAATTATCTCCTTTTTAATAAAAAGGGCAGTTGCAAACTTCTGGCCTCAAGCAAGCCTCCCACCTTGGCCTCTCAAAGTGCTAGGATTACAGGTTGTGAGCCACAACCCCTGGCCTTTGCACCCATCCCTTCTAAAACTAATACACTGTGTAAAAATACATAAACTCGGTTGATGAATTCCAAATTTCAGAAGTAAAAGATTATCCAGTTTACATTTTTTTTATTTTTGAGACAGGGTCTCACTCTGTTGCCTGGGCTAGAGTGCCGTGGCATCATCATAGCTCACTGCAGCCCCCAACTCCTGGGCTCAAGGGATCCTCCTGCCTCAGCCTCCTGAGTAGTCTCAGTAGCTGAGACTACAGGCACGCGGCCAATATGCTTGGCTAATTTTTCTTTTTTTTGTGTGAGACAGAGTCTCACTCTTTTGCCCGGGCTAGAATGAGTGCCGTGGCGTCAGCCTAGCTCACAGCAACCTCTTCTGCCTCAGCCTCCCGAGTAGCTGGGATTACAGGCATGCACCACCATGCCCGGCTAATTTTTTCTATATATTTTTAGTTGTCTGATTACTTTCTTTCTATTTTTAGTAGAGACGGGGTCTCACTCTTGCTCAGGCTGGTCTCGAACTCCTGAGCTCAAACAATCCACCCGCCTCGGCCTCCCAGAGTGCTAGGATTACAGGCGTGAGCCACCGCGCCCGGCCTCTAATTTTTCTATTTTTTATAGAGAAGGTCTCACTCTTGCTCAGGCTGGTCTCAAACTCCTAGCCTCAAAGTGATCCTCCTGCCTTGGCCTCCCCAAGTGCTAGGATTAGAGGCGTGAGCCAGCTCAACCTACATACAAAATTTTTTAGATGAAGAAACTAGAGTTCAAATGTATTAAGTGATTTGCAAAGATCACACACCCTATGGTAGACTCAGGACAAGAATTAGGGTGCCCTAGGTGGGCACACAGCATAGTGTAGTCCCAGCTACTTGGGATGCTGGGGTGGAAGGATCATTTGAGCCCAGGAGTTCAAGTCCAGCCTGGGCAACATAGCAAGACCTTGTTTCTTAAAAAAACAAAAAAGAATGAAGATGTCCCAACCCCCAGTATAATGTTTTTTATGACCACAGTGAGAAAAAGCCCTAATATTCAGTGCAGTGGGCACTGTTCCTATGCATCTGCCTTTTAAAATACACAATTCCTCTCTGTTCTGCACAATAGCCTATGTGGTAACAGGGCACATATCAGCCAAATCACTATGCAAGGATCATTTTAACACTGAGTAAAGCATGACATAACACTGAGGCACAATGCCCATGTTAAGTAAGCAGCAAAATAACATGACACAATAAAGATTGAATTTAAGCCAACTATGTATCTATGTCCTCACTTCACCCTTCACCTGAGAAGCTTCTTGAGGGCAGAAATTATTTCTTCTCAAATCTCTTTACCACTTATAGCCTATGATCCCCAACCCCTGGGCTGTGGACCAGTGCCTGTACGTGGCCCATTAGGAACTGGGCTGCACAGCAGGAGGTGAGTGGTGGGTAAGCAAGTGAAGCTTCACCTGTATTTACAGCTGCTCCTCATCACTGGCATCACTGCCTGAGCTCCACCTCCTGTCAGATCAGTCCCTGTCTCCCATCACCCCCAGATGGGACCATCTAGTTTCAGAAACAAGCTCAGGGCTCCCACTGATTCTGCATTATGGTGAGTTGTATAATTATTTCATTAAGTATCACAATGTAATAATAACAGAAATAAGGTGCACAATAAATGTAATGCACTTGAATCATCCTGAAACCATCCCCCCCACCCCCAGTCCATCGAAAAATTGTCTTCCATGAAACCGGTCCCTGGTGCGAAAAAGGTTGGGGACCGCTGCTTTACAGCACTATTCAAAACATTTTCTCCAACACACCCTAGAACAAATTTGAAGAAGGAAAAAAGAGTATCTCCTTGAATATTTTCATGTTGATATCTAAAAATTCTTCATCAAAAGTTTAAATCACTACCAAGGCTATACTTTCTTTGTTGTTTTTTGTTTGTTTGTTTGTTTGTTTGTTTTGAGACAAGGTCTTATTCTGTTGCCCAGGCTACAGAGCAGTGGCCCAATCATACTCACTGTAGCCTTGAACTCCTGGGCTCAAGTGATCCTCTTGTTTCAGCCTCCCAAATAGCTTGGGACTACAGAAGCACGCCACCACACCGGGCTAATTTTTTTATTAAATATTTTTTTAGAGATGGGTCTCACTATGTTGCCAGGCTTGTCTCAAACTCCTGGCCTCAAGTAATCCTCCTGCCGCAGCCTCCCAAAGTGCTAGGATTACAGTGAGCCACTGTGCCCAGCCTTTACTTTTATTTATATATCAATATATGCCCATTTAAAACTGACATCTAAAAATACTGTCACTAATTTTAATGCTATTAGAACTACTATATCACTAATTCCAATGAAATCTAAACACCTGAATAATTTGATACCCACCATCCTCTATTTTAAAACTATAATATAATCTTCATTTCCTATATGAAATGCTACATCACCTTTGTCTTCTTGAAATTATATTTTTATTATACTTCTTCCACAGTATTTAATTTCTTTTATCATACTTTCCTATAAAAATACACATATTACTTCTTATTTATGTTGGATTAAGATATTGTTCCTATTACTAGTAACACACAACTGATGAAGACAATGAAAGTATGTTACAGATTTTAATAGCTAAACATAAAAAAGTATGATTTCCTTTTCTGGAGATGTATCTCTTAATAAGATGTACGGAGGAAGGTATAATTTGATAAAAGGAAGTTTCACACCTGATGCCAGTGTTTCAACTATCCCTTTGCTGGAACCCTGGAGGATTTTATACCTCAGAAAAATGTAGAATGGTGAGATTCAAGATGGGTATAGCTTTCTTTTTTCAACCATAAGAAGGCCCAGGGATAAAGGGAGGGTAGGAAAGATGAACTAGCATTATATCGGTGTTGTCTTTGGACAAATTAATTTCAGGTAACAGTATAAGTGAAATGTTGAGAACCTAGAAATTGATTCTCTTAAAACTATCCAAGCCTAGATACTCTTAGACACGTATTCCAATTTAAACATCACTGTTCTACAGTAACAGGCTTGGTTCATTTATTGGAGCTCAGTAAATATTTGTTGTATTAAAATATTTGTTGTATTAAAATAGTTTAGGAAAAACTGGTAGTCACTGAGAATATCTATATTGTACTGATTTTTTTTTCTAATCAAATGATAAAGTATCCTGTGAGGATTAAGTGAGATAATGAATATAAAACATTGACAAAAGTGTCAGGCAGATAGTCAGATTTAGTGTATGTTACTTGCCATATTTATCAATATTAGTATTATTAGGAAAATCTTATTTCTACCTCTCATATATTTAAATAAAATTGAAATCTTATTCAGACATAGCAGCATGATTTTTTCTTTTTTTTTTGAGACAGAGTTTCACTCTGTTGCCTGGGCTAGAGTGCCGTGGCGTCAGCCTAGCTCACAGCAACCTCAAACTCCTGGGCTCAAGCGATCCTCCTGCCT
>NW_012151730.1:1049854-1059399 GCF_000956105.1 Propithecus coquereli
TTATAAAAATATAGTTTATTCCAATTACCCCAATAAACACCTTATTTTAAAGGATAACTAGGGAGGCACATAAAGTTGAAAAGGTATTTCCCAAGGTCTGTTTACCCAATCTTCCTGTGCTGAAGGCTATGGTCATACATTTGTTAATTCCTTCCTTATCTGCTCCACTTCTACCTCTATTCTGCCCTGAGGTTACAGGGCACTGAGCAGTTACCAGGCTTAAGTCTGACAAAGTTACTCAGTTCTCCCCCTGCTCCTTTGACTCACTTGGAGCTCAGAATGTAAGAAGGCTTTTACACATGTTCCATCATGCTAGGAGAATAGGTAAAAAGTTCTGAACCTCATCATAGTCTGATGCAAGGCATCTGGAGAATATTTTTTGAGATATAATTCAAATACTATAAAATTTATCCTTTAAAAGTGTACAATTCAATGGTTTTTAGTATAGTCAAAAAGTTACAACCATCACCACTGTCTAATTTCAGAATATTTTCATTACCCCCAAAAGACATCCTGTACCCATTCACAGTCACTCGCCATTCCTTCTTCCCTCCCAGACCCTGGCAACCACTAATCTACTTTTTGTCTCTATGGATTTGTGCCTATTCTGGACATTTCATTTAAATGGAATCATACAATATATGGTCTTTCGTGTCTGTCTTCTTTCACTTAAAATAATGTTTTCAAGGTTCATCCATGCCGTAGGATTACCAGTACTTCACTCCTTTTTATGGCTGAAATACATTCCATTCTATGGAAATACCACAGTTTGTTCATCCATTCATCAGTTGATGGACATTGGGGTTCTTTCCACTTTTTGGCTATTATGAATAATGCCATTATGAATATTTATGTATCTATTTTGATACAAGTATGTTTTCAATTTGTTGGGTATATACCTAGGAGTGGAGTTGTTGGGTCATATGGTAACTATGCTTAACTTTTTGAGGAACTACCAAACTGTTACCTAAGTGATTGTACCACTTTACATTTCCACCAGCAATGTATGACGGTTCCATTTTGGAGAATAAATTTTATTTTCCAAAATGTCTTCCTTTACAAGCTTTCTGCTTTCCTTTAAAAAATAAGTATAAGGAAAATAAACTCTTTTTCCCCCCCATAAATCAGTGTATGTTTTAACAACTATCTTGTTTTATGAAAACATATTCTCAAGGAAGAATATAAGCATTAAAAGTGAATATAAATGGTATGGCTATAAAATAATGAGACTAGCTTAACCAACACACTAGAATATTCACATGTAAATAAGTACTGTTCCTCATTTAATTACCTAAGGAGGTTAGACACCCATTCTACCTTTGGAAACTCCTCTTTTGAAATTCTGTCTAAGGCAAGTTCATAAAGGCAGATAAAATCAGTCTTATGATGACATATAACCATACTCCTTTCCTTTCAGGACCAGACACCATACTACCTAGGTTGGGCACCCACCTAATTTGTTTTACATAGTCTACATGTAGATTCCTGGCTACTTCCACAAACCCAATCCAGAAGAAGGAGGGGAAGGAGCAGAAGAGGGGACAGAGAAAGAGACAGAGAGACAGAGAGGAAGGGAGGGAGGGAGGAAGGAAGGAAGGAAGGAAGAAAGGAAGGAAGGAAGGAAGGAAGGAAAAGAAGGAAGGAAAGAAAGAAAGAAAGATAGATTTTTCAACTACTGAAAATATTTTTCAAAATCATTTTAAAATAAATCTTATATTATACTCAATTATATAAGATATCATCATTGGGGAAAGCTGGGAGAAGGGTACACATGACTCTATATACTAATTCTGCCATTTCCTGTAATTCTATAAGTATTTCAAAATAAAAAGTTTTTTAAAAATAGATCTTAGTTAGCTGGCCCTGGTGACACACACCTGTAGTCCTAGCTATCTGGGAGGCTGAGGCAGGAGGATTGAGTGAGTCCAGGAGTTAGAGGCTACAGTTAGCTATGACTGCACCTTTGCACTCCAGCCTCGGCAACAGAGCGAGACTCTGTCACTAAAAAAATGAAAAAATTTTTTAAAAAATGGATCTTAGGCTAGTCTTAGCGCTGTAGTGTTTACAACTAATTGATCACAATCAATTATAAATTTCTTTGTTCCTTCTCCACTCCCACTGCTTCACTTGACTAGCCTTAAAAAGGGGAAGAGGGTGTTCTTAAAAGAGAGGTAGAATTCAAAAGAAAAATGGGAAGAAAAAGAAAAAAATTCTAGGTGGGTACAAAAGTAAAGTGCAATTCACATTACAGGAATCACAACTAGCCCAGATAATCCACAAAGTTCACTTTAGGATACAGTGGAAGATAAGGTAGAAAAGGTAACCAGAGTCAGACTGTAGAAAATCCTGTGATGGTTAATTTTATGTATAAACTTGATTGGGCTAAGGAATGCCCAGATAGCTGGTAAAACATTATTTCTGGATACATCTGTGAGGATGTTTCTGGAAAAGACCAACATTTGAATCAATAGACTAAAGAAGATCCACTGCCACCAGTGTAAGTGGGTATCCTAATCTGTTGAGGTCTCCTTTCCCCTCAAGGAGAACAAAAAGGCAGAGGAAAGGCAGAGGAAGGGTGAATTTGCTCTCTCTTCTTGAGCTAACCATCTTCTCCTACCTTCAGACATCGGAGCTCTGGTTCTTGGGCCTTCAGAATCCAGGACTTACACCAGCACACCACACATCCCCAATTCCCAGGCCTTCAGACTTAGCTACCCTGGCTCCCAGATCCTCAGACTCCAACTGAATTACACCACTAGCTTTCCTGGTTCTCCAGCTTGCAGCAACATATCGTGGGACTTTCTCAGCCTCCATAATTGTATGAGCCAATTCCCATAACAAATCTCTTATATATATCTATATATATCCTGCTGGTTCTGTTTCTCTGGAGAACCCTGACTAATACTAGTATAGAATGTCGAGCTTTGGACTTACTCTGTATATAATGGGGCACTCGTGGAGGATTTTTTTTTTCTTTTTGGCAACAGAGTCTCATTCTATCACCCAGGCTAGAGTACAGTGGCGTCATCATAACTCACTGCAACCTCAAACTCCTGGGTTCAAACAATCCTCCTGCCTCAGCCTCCCAAGAAGCTGGTACCACAGACATGCACCACCACGCCTGGCTAATTTTTCTTTTTTCTTTTTCTTCTTCTTCCTTTTTTTTTTTTTTTTTGTAGAAACAGGGTCTCCCTCTTGTTCAAGCTGGGTTGGGGGGGGTCTCAAACTCCTGGCCTCAAGTAAGCCTCCTGCCTCAGCCTCCCAGAATGCTAGGATTACAGGCACAAGCCTCATGGAGGATTTTTATCAATGCATGAGAAAAGTCAAAGCAGGGCTTTAAAAAGATTACTATGACAGCAGTAGACAGGACAGGCTGGAGGGAAGAGCCAAAAGGTAGAAAGACCAGTTACTATTGCAATAGCCCAGGCATGGCGAGGTATTAAGGGTTGGTAGTAAAACCAGATCATAAGGGAGTTAATGACTTAATACTCTGAAATCTTCTATAAAGAGCCTATATCTGGGATTCATTCTGAGCTCTACATCATGTTCACAATAAACAAGTCTCTTCTCTGAACCACTAAAAGGGAAAAGGTTTCACATTTCAATCTTTAGCAGGTTTACAGGAATAAAGTTGAAAAGGTAGAAACAGCTCTTCTTATACCCAACAAAACAAAACAAAAAATTCTGACAGTATCCTTTCTGACCTTAGACTGTGTCCCTTTAAGCAAAAAAAAAATCAGAAGTTCTCTTATGCTCTGGGAGTAACTTCCTCCTAAAAACTACATGCTATTTGCTGCACTCTACCTGCTACAGGTAAGAAGCTTCACTGTAACAGCAAATTTTTGGTTGAAGAGCCCAATAAAGTCCAGTCCCACACAGTTTTGTGTCTCTAATGTCATACTTTCAGAAAGCAATCATTTCCAGGAGACATAAGATGCTGACTGTCACAATGTAGGATGATCTAGCGCTTTATTATGAGCTAAGCAAATAGCACAAATGACTGAATGCTTATTTGGTTCTACTATGTACTAGATACTGATGACACAAAGATGATTAAAACAGTCCCACCTTCAAAGAAGCCACAGTCAGTTGGGAAAAACACGCAAAAAACTGTAATACAAAGTGGTAAATGCTATTATAGAGGTATATAAGAAATGCTTTGAGAATAATAGAAACAATAATGGTAGACCAGGCTTTGTGGTCCACACCTATAATCCCAGCACTTTGGGATTCCGAGGTGGGAAGATCGCTTGAGGTCAGGCGTTTGAGAGAAACCTGGGAAACATAGAAGACCCATCTCTTAAAAAAATGAAAAAATAGCCACACATGGTGGTATATGCCTATAGTCCCAGCTACTCAGGAGGCTGAGGTGGTAGGATTGCCTGAGCCCAGGAGTTTGAGGTTACAGTGAGCTATCATCGTACCATTACACTCTAGCTGGGGAGACAGAGCAAGACCCTATCCCTAAAAACTAACAATAATAGCAATATTTATGAAATGCTTAGTATGTGTAGACCCTTTTCAAAGCATTTTTCCTGTATTAATTCACTTAATCTTCACAAGAAGACTAATATTACTCACTTTTCATAGATGAGAAAACTGAGGCAGTTTTATACCAGTTATATAGCTATGTTATTAACCATGGCAGTCTGGCTCCAAACTCGGGGATTTTACCTAATCACTATATTGCCTCTTAATGAAGGACCAATTAATGTTGCCTTGGAGGGCAGTTAGCACTGAAAAGAAGAGAGTAGATAATATATTTGAGACCAGCCACGGAAGTGTTTAGGGTTGAAGTCTGGGTGCTTATTTGCAGGGAGTGGTTAAGGGGACAGCACTCTAAGCAAAAAGATTACAAGAGCAGCAATAGCAGGTCAGGGACAAGGTATGCAATATAGAGTACGAGGTGCAGTTACAGAATAGTCAGTTGTCAGTCTGCTTACACTATAGGACTCACAGGTCCCAAGAACAAGAGAGGAGGCTAGAAAAGAAGGCTGTGGTGTAACGGTCTTGGAGGATTTACATTTCAGGTAAGAGGGACCCATCTGAGGCCTTTACCACTGAGTGATACAAGTAGATCTGCCTACTATAAAGATAAACAGGGATGAAAGGTAGAAGGTGGCCCAGAGGTCAGGAGAGCAATTAAGAGACCATCACAATAATTCTGTCAAGAAATGATAAAAAGTGAATGGATGCAAGCAGATGCAACAGAATCAACAGTACTTGGTGACTAGCTGCATGAAGAAGATAAGGAAGAAAACACACAAGCAAAAACTTATTCCTAAGGCTCTTATTCTAGGCAGAACAGGGCAAAAGGAAGGTCAAATGTTAAGAGTGATAATAATAATAATAGCAGCAAATACTTATTAAAATATTAGTATATACTAGCACTATGCTAAATACTTTCACAAGAATTATGTCGTTTAATATTGATAAGGTCAGTTTCATTTCACCCTTTCAAAAATGGAGAAATTGAGGCTTAAAGAAATAAGTAGTTTAGTCAAGGTCACAGTCACTAAGCATTGAAGCCAGAGAAAGACTCTGACTTTAGATTAATTGAATTTGAGATATCTGGGGAGGTATCCAAATGTGGATTTCTAGTAGGCAGTGCAATGCTTTCGTACAGGCTGGGTGAGTGGCTCACGCCTATAATCCCAACACTTTAGGAGGCCAAGGCAGGAGGACTGCTTGAGGCCAGGATTTTAAGACCAGCCTGGGCAACACAGCAAGACTCTGTCTCTACAAAAAATAAAAAAATTAGCCGGGTGTGGTGGCGCGAGCCTGTAGTCCCAGCTGCTACGGAGGCTAAGGCAGGAGGTTGGATCACAGGAGCCTAGGAGTTCAATATTACAGTGAGATATGATCATGTCACTGCACTCCAGCATGGGCGACACAGCCAAACTCCATCTCTAAAAAAATAAAGATAAATGTATATTTATTGTATGGACTTCAGGAAAGCCAAGAGTACCACAGATACAGTTATAATAATACAACTATACTATTATTACTATTCCTACTACTAGCATTTATTAAGCATTTACTATAAATGAGACACTGTTAAATGTCACATTATTTCACTTACACACAATCCTGAGATAGGTACCACTATTCTCCCCATTCTTACAGAGAAAGAAACAGAAACGCAGAGAGATGAAGTAAATCATTCGTGTTTCTCGGACAGAAAATAATGGAATCAAATTCAAATGTTGGTCTTTCTGGTTTCGATGTGTAGAGAGAAGAGACAGTGGGGGCTGAAGGTGGGTTAGGAGGAGGAGCCAAGGACAGAATCCAGAAGAATATAATTACTCGAAAATCAGGCAGGAAAAAAAAATCAGGCAGAGAAACAGGCACTACTTCATAGGGTTGTTGTAAGCATAAGTAAAAACATGTAAAGCACTTAGCTACTGCTATGGTTTGAATGCATCCCCTCTAAAATTCAAGTATTACCAATGTGACGGTATTAAGAGGTTAGGCCTCTAAGACCTGAATTAGGGAATGGGGCTTCTTCACTCAGGAATGGGATTAGCTGCCCATATAAAAGGGCTTCACGGAGAGAATTATTCCCTTTTTGCCCTTTTGCCTTCTGCCATGTGGGGCATTCAAGGTGCCCTCTTGGAAGCAGAAACCAAACCCTCATCAATGAACCCGCAGGTGCCTTGATCTTTAACTTCTCAGCCTCCAGAACTATGAGAAAATAAATTTATGTTTTTTATAAATTACTCAAGTCTCAGGTATTCTATTATAGCAGTACAAACAGACTTAGACAGCTACTAAAGAAAAGTCGTATTAATATAGAGGATTTGTTAGAGAGGATAGGCAGACAGAAGAGAACCAACAGAAAAGTAGATACACTGAATGCAAAGGGACTAATTAATAAAACAAAGTCCCAAAGAAGCGGTAGAATGGGATCAGGACAGTACAGGTGAACACACAGTTATGATCCTAACTGCTGAAGAGAATGAATGTAAACTGGTTTGGAGGACAGTGGGCCAACTTTCGTCAGTATTGCAAATGTGCACATCTTTAGATCCTTTCTCTTCTAAAGCTTGGCTGTGCATATATATATATATACCCAAGCAAGCATATAGCTACAAATTCAAGGATGTTCCACCTTCAGCAATATTGGTGAAAACAAGAAATGGAAATAATTTAAAAGTCCATCAAGAGGGGAGAGGTGAAATAAAGTAATGCACATCTATACAATGAAATCTTATGTAGCCATTTAAAAGAAAGACATAAGTATGCTGACATGGAAAGATTTTTAAACTTTTTATTTTGAGATAACGGTAGAATTGCATGCAATTATATGAAATAATAAAGAAGCCAGGCACAGTTGCTTGAGTCTGTAATCCCAGATACTTGGGAGGCTCAGGCAGGAAAACTGCTTGAGAGCACAGGAGTTCAAGGTTGCAGTGAGTTGGAGTTCATGCCACTGAACTCCAGCCCGGGCAACAAGCCAGACCTTATCTCTAAAACAAAGAAAAAAGAAAAAAAGAAATAATAGAGCGATCCCACATACCACAGTTTCCCTCAATGATAACATCTTGAAAAACTATAGTTTAATTTTTAATTTAAAAAAAACTTATTTCTGAATCCTCTGATCCCATAAAAAAAAAACTTTAAATATTACACATATTACATACATTTCCCCTGGTGTATATTAAGTGTTCATACAATCTGCATATGTACAGAAGAAGATATACATTTAACTGCTAGTAGTTGACACCTCTGGGAAGTGTAAAGGTTAAAGGAGGAAGAAAATGGAGGACATATACTTTTACTTTATGTATATTTACACTAGTTTTTCTCACTTAGAAAGTACATAGATTACTTCCAGAATATAAAAGGTAAACAGAGGGCTTAGATTTTGAAATGAATATAGGCACCTATTCTTTTGATTAGGGGGTTTAATATTTGGAAGCAGAAGGGAGGTAAAGTGAGGAAAACCACACTGAAAGCCTCTATTTACTCGATTGAGTAGAATGGTAGGCCGTGATTTATTTAGTAACAAATACTCTGTCACAGCCTACTCCATGCCAGGCTCTGTCCTAGACATTGGAAAATCAAAAATTAACCACACAGATGTGACCTCTGACCTCAAGGAGCTTAGAGTCTACAAGGATGGTGGACATTAACAAAAAATTACACAATTATAATCACCAAACAACACAGCAGTTTAGAACACTGGCTCTGGGGTCTGACTACCTGGGTTCAAGTTACAACTCTGCTACCAAATGGCTATGGACAAGTGACTTACTCCTCTTTGGACAAGTGACTTAACACTCCTCTCTTTGGTTTCCTCATCTATAAAACGGAGATAATTATAGGTCCTATTTATTTATCCACCAATCTAACTCATAGGGTTGCTGTGAAAACTAAAAAAGTTCTTAACGTATAAAGTACTTAGAACAGTCTCTGCCACTCAAACTCAAATGTTTGCTGTTATTATTGTCGTTGCTCTCATTGCTACTATTTCAGAGGGAAGTTAATCTACCTTTAGGCGAATGCAAGGTCAGGAAAAACTTCCTTGACAAAGTGATAGATAAGCTAAGTCCCAAGATGAATATAAATTAAACAGGCCAAAAGAAAAAGTGTCTAGCAGAGGGAAGAGCACATACAAAACTCTATGCTAAGAACGACCTTGTCATGTGAAGGGCCAGTGAAGCTGGCATACTGAGAGGAGAGAGATGAGGCTGAAGAACTAGAACAGAACTGCTAAACTTAAGAATTTTATCTCTATTATGAAATGTATATCAAATAATATAATAGATTGTTTCTTTTTTTTTTTTTTTAAAGGTCACTCTGAACCAGAAGCAGTGGCTCACCCCTGAAATCCTAGCACTTTAGGAGGCCGAGGTGGGAGGATCACTTGAGGCCAGGTGCTCAAGACTAGCCTGGGCAACATAGTGAGACCTCATCTCTATTAAAAAATTTTTTAAATTAGCGGGGTTTGGTGGCACACACCTACAGTCCTAACTACTTGGGAGGCTGAGGCAGGAGGATCACTTGAGCCTAGGAGTTAGAGGCTACAGTGAGCTGTGATTGTGCTGCTACACTCCAGCCTGGGCAACAGAGCAAGACTCTGTCTCTTAAAAATAATTAAGTAAGTAAGTAAGTAATTTTTAAAAGTTAAGAAAAATGATATTCTAAGAGAAAATATTTGCAACATATTTAACAAAGGATTAATAATCATAACATGACAAGAGTAAGAAATAATCTTTTTAAAAGCTAATCAAAAAATGGGGTTGGGGAAATGCAGTTGATTTTATATACTCATATGCAACGGGACTGAGTTACAAAAGCTGTAGAACAAAATCTACCTACCAATATTTTATGTGCACAGAAAGTACAGAAGAGTACGTACTAAACTGTTAACAGTACGTAACCTGTTGGGAGGAAAACTGGGAATGGGGTAAATATTTTCAGTTTTTTGTTTTTTTTTTTTTTTTTGGGACTGAGTTACAAAAGCTGTAGAACAAAATCTACCTACCAATATTTTATGTGCACAGAAAGTATGGAAGAGTACATACTAAACTGTTAACAGT
>NW_012151730.1:1059619-1061377 GCF_000956105.1 Propithecus coquereli
CATTTTCAGTAGGAAATAGGCTGATATTTCAGTAGGCTAATATTTTCAGTAGGAATCACAAGCTTCCTGATTTTCCCTTGACAATTACTTAACCCCAAAATATTATGACATTTGGAAAATATATTCTCACATTATCAAAAATTTCCTAAGAATTCTTAAAGTAAAAATATGTTGATTTTTTGTCCTCCCCAAATGAGCCACTACTTTCATTTCCAATGGCCTCCTGACCAAATCCAGTTCCAGTTTAATTTCAAAAGTGAACTGTCCAAACCAGACACGAAATTGAACAACACGACACAAAATATTGCCTGAAATGGAGCCCATATGTCCAAAATATGCCTAATAATAATAGACACAACTGTTTAAAAGTAACGGCAAGGAAACATAGTAACTCCATATTCACTTCAGTTTCAATTCTGAATCATTTCTCGGTCGTTAAACTGGAAAAAAAAATTTTTTTTAGCCATTTGTCACCTCTGACTAAACGCAGGCTTCAGCCCCCAAATCACTAAGTATAGAAAAAGTGCATGCCCTAAGACTGCCAGTGGAAGGGTTTTTTCCAGAAAGGGTGGTTCACATACATAGGAGGAAAATCTCATATAGGTAAATCAGCTAATTCCCTCAACCAATTTGGAAACTACTGGAAGTAAATGACTAAGAACTAAAACATATGAGACAGGATGGGGAAAAAAAATCATACATATTGAAAGCACATAATGTGGTTTAAGTCTGTTTTTTCATTGCCTTTTGCTGAAGTTAGAATATTAAATTCTTTTGCTTTAGATGAATTACAAATTAGCTTTACTGGTTTCCTATAATGTTGCACTTGGAAATTTTCAGCTGCTATAAAGAATGACCTGACAATGTAGGGGATTTTTAACTCCTTATACAGTATTTAAAAGAATGTATTACATCTAGATCTGCCTTACGCTAACAATTCTTCCTATAATTAAACCTAAATTTACTAAAGTGATAAATAAAAACTGCCAGTTGTTGGAATTAAACACCCTTCCTCTTCCCTAAAACTGTCAGCTCAAATGAGTTTAAACTTAACACCATTAGCACTAATGTCTCAGAAGACATGACCATAACTACACTGGGAGACCATAAATTAGTGAGGTTGGAATTCCCTCACAAAGGAGAGAAAAGATTCATTATATTTCACCATATATGTAACAGACATATTATCTTGGTTTCTAGAGCATCTATTCTCAGAACCACTAAGCATAGTAGTCTCCTCTGCCCAATCTAAAATCAGCTGCTGAAATATTTGCAACTAAAACTGCAGGACCTAGTTTCACTTTTTCGAAAAGTAAACAACCCCTCTGGTCTGATTTACCAATAAATATGTGAGTAAAAAGAAATTATCAAGAGGAGAGGATATCTCAGGTTTTGGTTTCTTAATGAAGTTTCTTAAGATTTTTCATCTTAAAAGAGAAAGACAAACCTTTTTGGTAATGTTGTACCACTGACTACAAATTACGCACTCTGCATCTCATATTCAGTCAGGAAAAATCAGCTCTCAGGTACACTGTTAACTTTATCATATGCAAATGAGTATAGTATCAGAAAGATCTAGGAAAAAGGTCCCGGTAAGAGTACACCATTAAGAATTCAGAGAGACTGGTCAGGACAAAGCCAGGTCAAAATCCTTTGGTATTTTTAATGTTGGGACAGCTACTAATACGGAGCCTTAAGCTTGCTCCTGAGTGTAATTTGTCAGTAACTGCCAAGAAATTGTTTTTAAAAACAATAACT
>NW_012151730.1:1062484-1080084 GCF_000956105.1 Propithecus coquereli
ACCCCATCTCTAAGAAAAAAAACAAACCAAACTGGAACTCTCTTATCTCAAACACCGCTAGAGAGAATGTAAAATGGTACGGCCACTTTGGAAGACAATGTGGCAGTTTCTCACAAGGTTAAACATAAACCTACCAACATAAATATGATCCAGCCATTCCAACCTAAGGTGTTTACTTAGATCCTAAGGTATTTATATATGTGTATGTAAAGCTGCACATGAAGTTCAGAGAAGCTTATATTCATAACAGCAAAAAACTAGAAACAATCCAAATGTTCGACAGAATGAATTTAAAAAATCCTGTTATTTCCATAAAACTTAACACTACCTAGATATACCACTCAGCAATAAAAAGTAACAAACTCTAATATAGATAACAACAATGAATGAATGTGAAACACAGGATGGTGATGAAAGGAGAGTACATCCTAAATGAGGCCATTTATAGGAAATTCCAGAAAAGGCAAAAACTAACCTATGGTGACACATCACATCAGTGGTTTTCTGGGAGTAGAGGAACCTGGGAATGAATGCAAAGGGTACTAAAGAATTTTGGGGATAAAAAAATTATTCTGTATCTTCACTGTGTGGTCATTAAATGGGTGTGTATATTTGTCAAAATTCAAATTATATACTTAAAATGTTTTAATTTTATCAAATGTAAATTATACCTCAATCAAGTTGATTAAGAATATCAAAATGCTATTTTGGAAAAAAAAAATCTATGAAATTACCACATTTCCTAAGATGTTTATAGTACCTCCACCAGACACTTTCAAATCTTTAGACACTCTTACAAAGAATCTCAGAAAAGGCTGGATTATCATTTCATTTTACAAATTGGGGTGCGGTGGGGAGGCAGAGCACACAATGGTAGCAATTAATAGCATGAGTTGGGGAGTATCATTACAATGGGCAGCTCTGTCAATGGCAATGGAACAACTGTGAACTAAAATAAAATCTTAAGGCTCACCCCCCATCGGCTGACTGAATGGACCCCCTCAAGGCTGAAGGAATATCCTAAAACTAAATTGCCTGCCAGGACGAGGGAGGTCAGACATGCCTCATGCCCCCTCCCTTCTTGGGGACACCCTTTGTAACCCATTAACAGGCCTAAAGCCATGCAAGACAAGTCTGCAGGTCCTCAATTTACACAACAAATACAGGTCTGGTGGCTTATCTATGATAAGCAGCTCCTTATGTTAAAACCTTCCAAGCCTTTAGACAAAGCTTCAGGTCTTTAATCAATTACAAGTCAAAGAATCTTTAAACTCTCCTATAATCTGTAAGCCCCCACTTCGAGACGGCCCACCTTTTTGAGCCAAACCAATGTATGCCTCCCATGTATCGATTTACGACTTTACCTGTAACCCCTGTCTCCCTGAAATGTACAAAACCAAACTGTAACCCAGCCACAGCGAGTCCACTTGCTCAAGGCTTCTTGGGTGTGGCTACAGGGTCATGATCCTCGAATTTGGCTCAGAGTAAATCTCTTTAAAATTATTTTACAGAGTTTGGCTTTTTTAACCGTAAACACAGCTACCACCCAACAAACTGACAGGAGAGAAAATGAAGTGCTCGGTCCTGATCTGCTGGAAAAACTGTGTAGAATCATGGAAAAAATAAAGACAAAGAAAAATATATATTTCCAGAAAGAAGGTAGGGTGAGAAAAGACAAGAAATGCCTAAGGTCAAAATTACTGTATTTACCACACAACATCTCAAATATTAAATAAAAAGAAAATGAGTAATATGGAAAACAATTACCTTAATCTAAGTAAAGTGAGTAGAAGGAGCTCAGTGTCTCAGATTTCCCCGAACCTTATTTCTAAATGGTAAGTACTTTTTGTTTTCAGTATGACCACACTACTGTTACCCCACCTAAACAGAGAATAATTCCTTAACATCAGATATTCAGTCAATGTTCAAATTCCCCCAGTTGTCATATAAATTTTTAGCAATTGGTTTGTTCAAATCGCAACCTAGGATTATTTCGGGGGGCAGGGAAATGGTTTCCTTTTCTCCTGTTCCATGGTCTTTTACCCCTTTGATTTCATACACTTACCTTCTTAATTTTTAGGTGTAGGCAAAAGAGCATTTCCTTCCCCCAGTACACTTTACTCCTTCTTGATAAAGAAAATATCCCTTCTTATTCCCAATACTAAAGTCTGCCACTACCCCAGAGCTTTTAGCACATTCAGGAAAACCTTCAATTTAATCACATCGCCTCCCTCCTTCACATTTAAGTTGCCACATTCATTTACTACCTAGGAAAAGATTTGATCTCTAACAACATAAAATGTAAATAATGCAGGCCCATTAAAAGATCATTTTCCATTTCTATTAATCTTTCTGAGAGCTCAATTCTGAATTTTAAGTTATTAAATTGGCAGCTTCCCATTTTAAGTGAGTTACTTTTAATACTACATGAACTAAGACATAGTGATAGGGCATTTAAGACCAAAAGATTACTGCAGGGGGCTAGGCAATCAACACTAGGTTAGCTATGTTTCTTAGTCATGAAATGTATCCCTCATTATAATGTCACAACGTACACTACATGAGAAGCTATGCAATGATGACCTCAAATACAAGCCCTTTGCTACAAAATAACATAAATGCATATAGTGAATCAGTGGGGTCATTTTCATTCAGTTTTAGCATTGATTAACAGAAGCAGATAGCAAATGGTGGCAAACAACTAGTAGGAATTTTTTTAAGGGCATACCCTTATTACTACTTCTAAATTCCAAGAGCTAGTAACTTCAACATTCAGCAGAGCATACTGAATCAAAACCTTTTAATTACTTGGGCTCACCATTGTGGAGGACAAAAAATAACATGACAATATCTGCCCTTACAGAGATTATACTCTAGCTCAGCAGTCCCCGACCTTTTTGGCAACAGGGACCAGTTTCATGGAAGACAATTTTTCCATAGATGGGGGGCAGGGGGCAGTGGTGGATGGTTTCGGGATGAGTCAAGCACATTACATTTATTGTGCAGTCAAATCTCCCTGCTAATCTGTATTTGCAGCCGTTCCCTAGCACTAGCAACACCGCCTCAGCTCCACATCAGATCATCAGGCATTAGATTCTCATAAGGAGCACAAAACCTAGATCCCTCGCGTGTGCAGTTTACAGTAGGGTTTGTGCTCCTGTGAGAATCTAATGCCCCTATGAGAACAGAATGCCATGCTGATCTGACAGGAGGCGGAGCCACTGTAAATACAGAAGAGCTTCAGTAAGCCCACCACTCACCTCCTGCTGGTGGTGGGGGTCGGGGCTAGCCTGTGTGAATCAGATTTAAAGAAGTGCAGCTCATAGAAGGGATGGGTCTAAAGGACTAAAGAAGTCAAAGATAACTAACTGTACAATGATCAGACTTAAGCTGAACCTTGAAGGCCGGGCAAGATAGGAATAAGTAACACGAGCATAGACTGTAAGCTCCTGAGGGCAGAGACCACGTCCCTTGTTCACCACTCCATCTCAATGCCTGGCACAGTGCCTAGAACACAGTGACACTCAAATATTTGTGGATGAAATAGAAGGATAAATAAAAGGAAGGAAGGAAAGAAGAAGGGAGAAAAAAACAGGCATTCCAAAAAAAATTTTTTTTTAAATAAAGATTAAATGTGGCAATTTCCTGAGGCTGTGAAGAAAAACAGAATGGTGAGAAATCAGGTAAGACAGGCAGAATGAATCCAAACATGCATTGTTTTAAAAGTCTGCCAAAAGAGATATAAAACTTATCCCATATTAAATACTAAACTGAGTATGTCCAGAAAGCACACTGTTACATTTCCACTTTTTAAGAACACTAACTAAAAGTATAAACGGCGATTTTTCCTGAGGTTATTTATCTTTTAATATTATCGACATAACCTAGAAAGTGTGCTAACATTTCTCCAGAGAAGAACCAATACCCCTAGCTAATACATATGAATTATTTTTGTCCCCAGTATTTTTACTATTAGGAAATGTGATTGGGTCATTACCGAGGTCAGTCTCTTTGACAGCTGTGTAATCAAATAACTGAGACTCACCACAATTAAGGCAAGAGATAGGAGAATGTAACCTCGCAGAAAAGCCAGTGACTAGCACTGAATCGCAGTTTCCAAGTGATTGTTTCACCAGTATGTCAACCTCCCATATTAACACTCTCATACATGGTCATTGGAAGTATATCAAAGGTATTATCCAAAAAATATACACCAAAATTTTGCAGGATAATGCTAAGGAATTGAGGGCAATGACACTTGTTGGGCCTTTGGCTTATAAGCCAAAATTTGTTAAGTCAAGGAGGTTCTGGGCCAGGCGCGGTGGCTCACGTTTGTAATCCTAGCGCTCTGGGAGGCCGAGGTGGGCAGATTGTTTGAGCTCAGGAGTTCGAGACCAGCCTGAGCAAGAGTGAGACCCCGTCTCTACTAAAAATAGAAAGAAATTAATCGGACAACTAAAAGCCAGGCATGGTGGCGCATGCCTGTAGTCCCAGCTACTCGGGAGGCTGAGGCAGAAGGATTGCTTGAGCCCAGGAGTTTGAGGTTGCTGTGAGCTAGGCTGACGCCACGGCACTCTAACCCAGGCAACAGAGCAAGACTCTGTCTCAAAAAAAAAAAAAAAAAAAAAGAGACAATGTCTCTGTCACCCAGGCTATAGTGCAGTGGCACCATCATAGCTCACTACAGCCTCGAGCGCCTGGGCTCAAGTGATCCTCCTGCCTCAGCCTCCCAAGTAGCTGAGATTACAGGTGCAAACCACCATACCCAGCCTCCCTTAACAAATCTTGAATGCTATTTTACCCCCAGCCTATTCTAAGGAGCTCTGACAGTCCCTAGTTTCTCAAGTACCACCATGTTTTAGCTTATCATGCTACTATACTCCAAGATGGCAATCAAACTATGATGCTCTGCCAGTGCCTCCATGCTTTTATGTCCCTATAACAGGCTGATATCCAGCTCTTCTCACTCCTGGCAAACAGGATCCTGATTTCTGGAATGACAGGTACATCCCTCTCTCTCCCAAGCTTGTCTCACCCAACTTTACTTCCTCTTATTCTCCCATGCCCACTTCCCTACAACCCCACAACAGTATCTGCATTTGGGGTAAAGCAGAAAGATACTCAAAAAGGAGTCAGAAGACCTTGTTTCTACCTCTGCTACCTGAACTAGATCTGAAGGGATATACTTCCTTCTGTATAAAATGCTGTGCTTACCTCACAAGATCACAGCAAGGCTCACAGAAGACATTTATGAACATACTATACAGATTTTAAATATTATTATAACAAGTTGCTATTATGACTTAATATTTACTTATCAATATAAAACCAATACTTTTTAAATCCTCTAGCATTATTGTATTAGCAAAATCTTAGCAACAACTCAAATGGCTAAATGGCTAAAAAAAAAAATTATGATACATCCCTTCATTGGAATACTATGCAGCTTTTTTTTTAAATTAGAGAGCTCCTTATAGAGCTACATGTAATAATCCTCAGGATACAATGGTGAAAAAAGAAAGATGTAGACTAGTGTGTATAATATAATCTACTACAACTTATTTTAAAAGAGGGAGTAGAGTAACAGATATTCATATTTACTTTATACATATATCTTGGGACACATAAGACACTGATAATACCAACTGCCCATGGGAAGGGGGGCCTGGATGACTGACTACAGGGTCTGTGTGCGCAGGATGCTTTTCACTGTATTTCACTCTTGCGTAGCTTTTAAATTTTGAACCCCTAGTTCCCTAAATGAGGTAGAAATATCATCTCCTGATGCAACTATAAACCTGAGAAATGAGTTGAACCATTAATAAGGACAACAATATATCTAATGATTCATTTCCTGGGAGAGCTTCAACCTCACAATCACCACCACCTAAAACAAACTATGTTCCCTTCTATGATTTCCTTCCATTAAGTGACCAGAGTTAATTTATAATATCTAGTCAAATTTCCTGACTTGCTAATTATGTGTCTATGTTGTTATGCATGTCCACATTCAATGTTACTTATAACTCTTAAAACTTACTGCTTTAGGGTTCTATTGCAGTCTTAGAAGAGCCCTCTGAACCAAAACATTTCCTGCCTTCAGGCCATGTTGGGGACCCATTCCAAAGCTATCTTTTCTGAACCAAAGATTGAGTTCTCAAGAGTCACCACAGGATCCAAGCAAATCACTAATTTGAACTTCAACTATTAGATGGTTATGATGCAGACCACCCCTCTATTTATAAAAGAGTCAATTCTGTTAATTTCCTCCAATCTGGCAGAAAAAATACTCCTTCCAAACCTTGCAGAAAACTGTTCCACAGGGATAAGTAAAATTTACCAAGACAACATTCTCCCAAACTTAAATTTTAAACGATATTGCCTTAAATACGATTTTAATTATAGTGGAATGACATAACAAGACTTGAAACACTGCTCGAAAGAGCAGCTCATGCTACCTCCATTCTTGCTCCCCTATGGCGAGCAGGTTATTTTTGGACCTAGCCTATGAAGCAGCACTTTGTTGACTATGAGCCTCATCCTCTGAATATTCCTTTCACATTCAACCTTGGTCCCCGCTTTCTGGCACAGAGCTCCAAAACCTCAATGGAATACATAATGAAATGCCGGGTTACTTTAGGACAAAAAGGTTAAGCCTACAAAAGCCTTCTAATTGGGAAATCTCTTCCATGAAAGCATATAGAAATTTGCTGACTCTTTATTTTCCCTTTCTCTTTTTCCAATAGCTATTTGCTTTCATTGGAGCAAACCTTCAGTCAAACACAAAAGCCAACCACCTAGCAAGGCTCAAATTTACAGACAGGTGTTTTGCAAGCACAGTAAATCTCAAGAGTAACAAATCAACATGAGATAACATCTACTAACAAGCTACTTATTGGTGTGCTGGTAGACTTAACTGCCTAAAAGTCTCTCAGTTAAGACTAGCATTGAGAAAAATTTTTAAAAATAATAACAATTAAAAGAAAAGTAAATCCATTTTCTACCCACAGAAAACTTACAAAATGAATCCATGTAAGTCAATTGGTCCCGCCACATAAAAACCATTTATTCCAGAGTTATTTTAAGTAGCACTTAATTCCAGGGTGGAGACTATTTGAGTATTTCTCTACTTTAATAATTCTAAAATCCATGGTTAGGACTTTTTTTTAAAGACTTTATTTCTGCAAAGCCAATCAAGACGCGTTAGAAGGAAAAAGTGTAAAAGTTATTCTTGTATATTTGGGAACAGCAAGCAGTTAGTATGAGCAAATGAGGACTTAAAATAGTTGAATCAAAGGCAGTACCCTGCTACTCGTATTTTAAAACAATGGTGGTGTTCTTTCTTAAGCAACATTCTTTTCTTCCCTAATAGCTACAATATAGATACAGTACTCAACAGCTCACTTGAAAGTGCTAGAATCAGCCAGTAAAGAACACCATACCATCCCATTTACATTTCCTACTGCACAATACCTTTTTAGTCCTTGAGAAATTACACACTCATGTAGCATTACGTTCAACAGAAACATCTTTTGTACTTTGAGTTTAAGATCTTTGTCCTTCCAGTTCCAATGTTGTGACATCTAACTCTTCATCATTGTAATTTCCAGTCATTTGCCATATCTCCATGATGTTATCCTCAGACACCGAGCAAATGACCCAAGGCTCATTGGGGTTACAACTAAAATCTGAAATCTTGGCAGAGTGTCCTCGATGAATAAATAGGAGTTCTGGAGGTCCATCTTCTGCTGATTGTTCTTCTCCAATTTTACTTAATCCCACACACTCAGGTGACGATCAATACCACTTGAATAGTTTCATTATGTGGAGACCAGTGGACCTGGAAAACTTCATCTTCATGAAATTCAAAGGTATGGAGTTTTAATATTAAGTTACGCAGATCCCATAAAGCTATGATCTTATCTGCAGAGCTGGTTGCTAGAATAAACTCACCACAGGGATTTAACTCCAGGCAGTTGACCTCAGCAGTGTGCACATCCACCAAGTGACTTGATTTGGAGGTGGTACTGGACCTGGTGTCCCATATTATAAGTTTCTGATCATTAGTGACAGATCCAAATAATGACTCATGCAGCAGAGACCAGGCCACATCCTCTACCACAGCTGAGTGGCCAGTAAAGATGCTTCAACATCCACAATTTTGCCTTCCTTTCGTCCTCCCTTTATACCTCCCCAGACAGACAGTATGGTCGTCGGATGCACTTAGGAGATGTCCACTCAAATTAGAATTCCAGGAAAGATCATAGCCTTCCTTTTGGTGACCTCTTAACGTAAGATCAGGATTACATTCTCCACTTGGGTCTGGTTTAGCAGGTTGTTTTGTATAGCCAAAAACCAACACATGAGAAGATGGTGTTTTTGTAGCAATGATGTGAGGTTCTACAGCATATAACAAGCATGGTTTACTTCTTCTTCATGATTAATTTTAATTTCACATTCAATTTTTCCTGTTACAGAACCAAAGCCACCAAATTCACCCTTATCACTGTCACAGTGGGAAGCATCAAACTGTGCATCATCACTGGGAATGTGTACTCAAGCAACCACCAGATAATTCTGCTCATCAGATACATGAGTCCCCAGCACTAGCCAATGAAGGACATGATCCTTCCCTTCCAGTTTAGTCACTTCAGGAAGCCACCGAAGAGCATGGGTCATAACCGGGTCGTACAGAAACGGTGTATTCTTCTTCCAGATTTTATAATTCTTCATTGATGACACGCTCCCCCACGGCATCTTCAAACGCCTCCTTACTGGCCATCTCGCATCGGGTCGTTCGCCCTCGCTGCCCCTCGGACGCCCCTAGCTAGCCAAGAGCAGCACAATCGCTGGTGCTCCTGCCTTTCCCAGGCACGTCACACGCTCCTAACTCTCAAAGCCCGAGCTCCGTCTTGCAGCCTGGGTGCTCCCCAGACGCCACGTTCTTCTTTCCTGACTCCTCCCCACTCGCGGGTACCGAGGGCTGAGCTCTTCTCTCTCCGTGGTTAGGCCTTTTTTAAAAGTCTGAAAGAACTTCATAAAACCTCTGCTGTTTTGTTTTTTAAGAAAATGGGTAATCAAATATACTTGTAAATTAGCAGTTATTAAGAATTAGCAGAGTTTCATGGAAGCACTGTAGAACAATATTCCAATCAAAAAGAAAACACGAATTTTTTACAATAGCCATGGTTTCAAAAGCATTGTTCCCCAGACATTAAATTTCTCTGTTTAAAACTTCTCTAATAATCATAAAACCTGGTTTCTGCATGAGAAATACAGAAAATCCCAAGAGAATGGTCTACTTCAGTTTAAAAATTTATAATATTTTACGGAAAAAAGGAGTTTACACCAAAGAAAAACAAAGTGATTAATCAGCATTGTTACTTGAACTTCACCCAAGTCACAGCCAATGAATCAGTCAAACATAGCATGACACAGGAAAGCAGTGTGTCATGCATGAGGTGGAAAGTCAAGATCTATAAAATAAATTCTCTGTAACTGTTTTAAGTAATATCTTTTCCATTATCTGCTTTGACATCAGCTATGTGCCAACACAATTATCTTGATACCTTTCCTGCCACCTGCCCTCTGTGTATTTTGCATTAAAAGATTGTGAGAAAAATCAGTTTTTTGGGGTTTTTTTTTTTTTTTTTTTTTTTTTGAGACAGGGTCTCAGTCTGTCATTCTGTTGCCTGGGGTAGAGGGCAGTGACATCGTCATAGCTCACTGTAAGCTCTCAAACTTCTGGGCTCAAGCTATCCTCCTGCCTCAGCCTCCTTCCTGAGTAGCTGGGACTACAGTCACATACCACCATGCCCAGCTAATTTTTCTCCTTCTTATAGAGATGAGGTATTGCTCTTGCTCAGGCTGGTCCTGAACTCCTGACCTCAAGCAATCCTCCTGCCTCGGCCTCCCAAGGTGCCAGGACAAGAGGCATGAGCCACCGTGCCTGGCCTGTTATGTCTTTCTAGAAATGTCCAAAGTTATACAATGAGAATTCTCTCTTTTTTTCCCTAAAGAGACAGGGTCTTGCTATGGTGTCCATGCTGGACTCAAATTCCTGGGTTCAATGATCTTCCTGCCTCAGACTTGGAGTAGCTAGAACTTTTGGCAAATACCACCACACCCGGCATTAGAGTTTTTCAAACGATACTTAAAAGATCAAGCCAGAACTAACGACACTATATCCTAGAAAAACTCTTCACCAAGTAGTACCCCCAAAATTATTTCTACTTTACAGGCTGACTCTCAGAATGGATTAAATGTTTAATTGTTAAGTTAGATAACTGTTTCCTATGGGCTAGCAAAAAGTTTTACTAAGGGAGATCACAGAGCTTCCCAAACTGTGGTATAATATATTTAAGGGTACTTAAGGCTGGCCTTCCAAATATACTTTAAATAGTATAAAACTATAGAGCAAGGCATGGTGGTAGATGCTGGTAGTCCCAGCTACTTGGGGGGCTGAGGCAGGAGGATTGCTTGAGCCCAGGGAGTTCAAGACCAGCCAGGGTACCTTTGTGAGACCTTGTCTCAAGAGAAGAAAAAAGATGAGAAGAGAAGAGTAAAAAGCTATAACAATTAAAGCTCTACAATATCAAAGCAAGTAAAGACAGTATAATCAATGGATTAAAGAGTTCAGAAATGTACACAAGTACCTATGGGGGCTTTGTAAATGATAAGGTAGCTTCTTGAATCAAGAGGGAAAAGAAGTATTACTAAATGTACTTACTAAATGTAAGTGGTGTCAGGACAAGCTAAACATCTGGAAAAAAACCTAGATTCATACATTCGATAAATGGAGGATACTGGCTGAGCACAGCGGCTCATGCCTGTAATCCTAGCACTTTAGTAGCCCAAGTCAGGAGGATTGATTTAGGCCAGTAGTTTGAGACCAGCCTGAGGAAAATAGCAAGAACCTGTGTCTACAAAAAATATACAAAAATTAGCCAAAAGTGTTGCGTGTGCCTGTAGTCTCAGCTACTCAGAAAGCTAAGGCAGGAGGATTGCTTTGAGGCTAGAAATTTGAGGTTACAGTGAGCTATGACGATGCCACCGCACTCTACCACAGCAACCAAGCAAGACCTTATTTCAAAAAAAAAAAAAAAATAGAGGGCCTATCATGTGGCAAGCCCTGTGCCTCACAAAAATAGGAATAAGGGGGAAAAAATGACACAATCCGTTGCCCTCATTTGTAGTTAAGTGGGAGGAAGAAAGTCATTAATAATCACAAAAATAAATGTAAAGTTACAACTCCAATAAATTTCATACTGATACCTATCTCATTTGGTTTATACCAAAATGCACTTCACATGAAGCAAAGATTAAAATGTAAAAACAAAACATAAAAGTAGATGAAGAAAACGCAGGTAAATATTTTTATTAGAATAAAAAATCAAGAAACCATAAAGGAAAAAAAAAAAGAAAAATCTAACTGTAAACATAAAAATGTTTACATTTTACATCATACACACACACACAAAGTCATAAGACAAGCAAAGAAAAATATCTGTAATATATTTTATAAGGTAACTAATTTCCCTAATATTCAAAAAGCTATTACAATTAATGACAAAAGGCCAAAAGCCCAGAAGAAAATTAGATAAAGGACACAGACAACGAACAAATAAATTAAACAATGCTCAAATGCACTAATAAATAACTACAAACTAAAATGACATTTTTTTTTTTTTGCCTATCAGATTGACTCCCTAAAAACACCAGTTGCCAGAGTTAAAGAGAACAGAAAAAGCACTGTCACCCACTCTTTAATTGAGTGAATTAGCATGGCCTTACTTGGAGGGCAATTTGGCAACATCCACAAAATTTTAAGCATTCATACTTTGTCCCAGGCATTCCACTTCTAGTAAATTATTCTATACAATTACTAAGAAAATGAAGAATCTAGCTTCAAAAGAATATCCGAATATTATATATATCATGATGGAAAAGAATACATAAATTTTGGACAATTTACGCTTAAGTCAGACCTAATAAAACTCTTGTATTTTTAAAAATTTAAATAAGTCTAAAACTTAAGAGTGTTTTGAACAGTAAATAGTGCAATAGCAAACAAATGGAATAGAAAAGAAACACTAGTGTGCAAATATAAATGTGCAAAAACAACTGATGTAAAATTTGTAATAAAAAAATAAAAGCTGAAAGCAACCCTAAAATCTATCAATAGGTTATTATTTAAATAAATGGTATTATATCCATAAAATAGAATACTCTGCAGCCACTAAAATGATTGAGACTAGGGCAAAATGTACCAACATGGAAGAGTGTTGGAGATACGTTATTAAATGAAAAAAGAAGTAGCAAACTAGATTGTGGTATGATCCCTTTTTAATAAAAAACATAAAATGTTAACATGTAAATAGGAAAAAAAATCTGGTTACAAAATGTTAACAATGTTTTCCCCGGAGAGAAGGAAACTCCACTTTCTTTGTTATACATTTGTAAAATTTGATTTTTTCATAAGATACATGTATCAGATAGATAGACAAATAGATGGGTTTTCGTTTGTCTGTTTGTTTTGAGACAGGGTCTTACTCTGTCTCCAGGCTACAGTGCAGTGGCATCATCACAGCTCTCACTGCAACCTCAAACGCCTGGGCTCAAGCCATCCTCCTGTCTCAGACTCCCAAGTAGCTGGGACTACAGGTGCATACCACCATGTCTGGCTAATTTTTCTATTTTTTTGTAGAGACAGGGTCTCACTCTTGCTCAGGCTGGTCTCAAACTCCTGGCCTCAAGTGTTCCTCCCACCTCGGCCTCCCCAAAGTGCTAGGATTACAGGCGTGAGCCAATGTGCCCAGCCAGACAGGTTTTTAAAGAGTCATTAAGGCTAGAATATGTCCTGGGAAAGGAAGAATATATGAAAATGGGAGAGAGGTACAGAATGAGCCTGGAAGGATATTCTGTAAGAGTATCTTACAGAGGAAAATAATCACAATAGAACACATTTCAGAGTTATAATAAGTGTACAAATTAAGAAATTAGAGAATCAAAGTTAAAAACTATCATGTTACAAACAAAACTACCAAGAAAGTGAAAAGACAACTCACAGGATGGGAGAAAATATTTGTAAATCATGTACATAAGGGACTTGCATCCATAACATATAGAACTCTTATAACAATAAAAAGACAAATAACCTAATTTAAAAATGGGCAAAGGACTTAAATAGACATTTCTCCAAAGAAGATATACAGATGATCAATTAGCACATGAAAAGGTGCTCACCACCTTTATTCATTAGGAAAATGCAAATCAAAACCACAATGATATACCACTTCACATCCACTAAGATGGCTACAATCAAAAAGAAAGTAAGTTTTGGGGCAGGCACCGTGGCTCCTGCCTGTCGTGCTAGCACTGACTGTGGGATGCTGAGCAGCAGGATTGTTTGAGCTCAGAGTTCAAGACCACATCCCTAACAACAAATTAGCAAGGCGTGGTAGTGGGTGCCTGTAGTCCAGCTACTCAAGAGGCTAAAGCAGAAAGATCCCTTGAGCCCAGGAGTTTGAGGCTGCAGTGAGCTATGAATATGCCACTGCACTCCAGCCTGGGTAACAGAGGGAGACTCTGTCTCAAAAAAAAAAAACAAAAAACTGCACCCTCATACATTGCTGGTGAGAATATAAAATGGGGCGGTCCCTTCGGAAAATAGTTTGGCAGTTCCTCAAAAATTAAACATGGAGTTACCACATGACCAAGCAATTCTACTCCTAGGTATATACCTAAGAAAAATGAAAACATCATGACCACACAAAAATTTGTACACAAATGTTCATTGATTACATTATTCATAATAGCCAAAAAGTGGAAACAATACAAATGTCCATCAATTCAAGAATAAACAAAATGTAGTACATCCATACAACAGAATATTATTCAGCCATAAAAACAAATGAAATTCCAACATATGCTACATGAAGGAACCTTGCAAACACTATGCTAAGTGAAAGAAGCCAGATACAAAGAGCACATATTGCATGACTCTGTTTATATGAAACGTCCAGAAGATGTAAATCTATAGATTGGGGCCGAAGAAGGGAAATTGAAGAAATGAGCAGTGACCGCTAATAGGTACAGTGTTTCTTTTAAGAAGGGTAACAAAAATGTTCTAAAATGCATTGTGGGATGGTTGCACAGCTCTGTAAGTATAGTAAAAAAACATTAAATTGGGTATGGTCTGTGAACTATACCTAGATAAAGCAATTCAAAAACCATAAATAAAAAAGAAACTAGAGCCCCATGAGGTTAAGTGATTTACCCAAACTGCCAGTGAGTAAAAACTGGAACTAGAAAAACATCCCCTAACTCCTACACCAGTGCTCAGTTTATTACTACAGATTATCTCAGGCAACTCTGATGCAACAAAAAGTTTCACTAAAGAGCTGGAGAAGCAGAAAACACTGGTATTAGCATAAGAAAAGGAAGAGAAATTTAGGTAATGAAATTTGGTTGTCAAAATTTAACGTGACTCCAAAATGGATTCTTGGCCTAAAATCTAACAACCATTAATATGCTGTAAGAGGTTGTGACTCTGTATAACAATACCGTTTTTACTAAGAGCTCACTTAGAGCAGGGCGCTGGGTGCAGCTGCTGACTCAAAAGAAGGAAAATGAGATCAGAAGAAGCAGTAGGCTAAAACCACTGGCTAGTCTGCATGTCAGAGGCCAATGAGTAACATGCTTCAAACAAGTTATTTTATCCCTGAGCACTGGAAAACCTTTTGAAGAGATCCTAACATTTAATTACCTCCCAGAATTACTATACGCATGCAAGATATTTAGGTACAAGATATGGAAGTGGTGTTCCTGCAGCTGACTTGGACACAAAGATCACTGCCAGAATACAACTGCCCCATTTGACTAGAATCACAATATCCCTGTTGATGCAGAAATGGAAAGTAAGCCAAGAACATACAATCACTAAAAACATTATTTTGAGGGTTTAAAAAAATGAGCTAGCAAAAAAACCCAACTATTGTCAGAACATTGCTTATGCAACATTAGAACATTTTGACAGAAGGAAAGGACAACAGGAGGCAGGAAGCAGAAAAAGAAGAAATCCTGCAGGTGCCCAACTAATCCTAATAAGAAACACAGCTCTGCTGCCGCTTGCCACAATAAAAACAATTCTGTTTCTTGTGGCATAGGAACTAAGATTTCTTCTGTCTGAAACAGAAAACAACTTACTACACAGAAATGTCAACTTATTCCATGGAACACTACACTGGCAGTGAACAGATATAAACCTTTTAAACTAGAGAGTTTGGGCTGTTTCCTCACCAAGTTTTTAATATCACTGGCCCATTGTCAAATTCAGTTCAGTTCATGCAAACTCTAACTTAAGTGGACAAAAATACCACCCTGAAGTATACACTATAAATAATAAAGGTTCTATAAATTTTCTTGTCCTCAAATTTCTAACAGCTTTGGCTTATTTATAATTTTTTTTTTTGGAGACAGAGTCTCCCTCTGTTGCCCAGGCTAGAGTGCCGTGGCGTCAGCCTAGCTCACAGCAACCTCAAACTCCTGGGCTCGAGCAATCCTTCTGCCTCAGCCTCCCAATTAGCTGGGACTACAGGCATGCACCATCATGCGTGGCTCATTTTTTCTATATATTTTTAATTGTCCAGCTAATTTCTTTCTATTTTTTTAGTAGAGATGGGGGGGGGGTCTCACTCTTGATCAGGCTGGTCTCGAACTCCTGACCTCAAGTGATCCTCCTGCTTAAGCCTCCCAGAGTGCTAAGATTACAGGCGTGAGCCAGCTTATTTATAATTTTAAATTAATGCAGAAGTTCTCTTAACCCACCTCTCTATTGAACCAACCAGCCAAAATAATGAATGCTTCCCCTTTTCTCTGTAAAACAATGGATGTCCCCAACATGCAAACTGACCCCAACTAACGGCTATTGTCTCTTATTCTTGGACACATCTACTCCCATTATTAAGTTGTATTCTTACCAATATTAATTGTTTTTTCCCAAAGCCATTTATACCAGTTACTCCTGTTATTATACATATGTAATTTAATTAAATATCATGTAAACTGACAAAAAATTAAGAAAAAAAGATGTTTCTTTTTGTGTTTTTTTTACTTTGTATCATTTACACACACACAAAAAAAAGACATGTTTCTATGAAAACTAAGTTGAATATTTAAAAAGACTTGCTAAATTTAAATTAGATGTGGATGATATAAGCATAAAATATTGGGGGGATCATAAAAATCAAAAGGGATTTTGTACAAATATTGTTTCACGAGTGCCTTTAAATTCCTGTTCTGCTTTAAAAAAGCAAAGCAAAACTGGAAATCAAAGGTAATGAATTATGGGTATATTTAATGGAAACAAGATGAAGGAACTCCAATCAGGGTATACAAAGAAGAGGCCTTGGCCTTACTTCAAAATATTAACTAATGTATTTCTTAAACAAACAAATTGCAAGGAAAAAGAAAGGGAGGGGAAACCTATAGAGTAAAACAAACATTTTTTTTTAAAAACTTAAGAGACATCAATATAATGTATGGACTTTATTTAGATACTGATTCAAACAAATAAGAGATTAAAAAAATAAAAAATATGCTGGGTGTGGTGGCTCATGCCTGTAATCCCAGCACTTGGGGAGGCCAACCGGGAGGATCGCTTGAGCCCAGGAATTCAAGGCTGCAGTAAGCTATGATCGTGTCACTGCACTCCAGCCTGGGTGACAGAGTGAGACCCTGTCTCTAAAAATAAATAAATAAAATTTTAAAATATATATGACAATTGTGAAAATTTTAACACTGGTTTGATATTTAATAATATTAAGGAATTTCTGCTGTTTTAGGTAGGATAATGATATTGTGGGATTTTTTTAGGAAAAAAATGCTCATCTATTTAGAGAATCATGCCAAAATATTTATGGATGAAATGACAGAATTCTGGAATTTGCTTCAAAACCCAAAGAGAAAGGGAAAGGGCCAAATGAAAGATTGGCCATGAGATGACAACTATTTAAACTGAGTGTCTGGTCAATCGGGGTTCATTATATTATTCTATTTTTGCCGATGGAGGTTCACTATATTATTCTCTCTACTTTTGTTTATGTTCAAAATTGCCCATAATGAACACTTTTAAAAAGATTAGTGCCTGAATGTATATTTCTGATTTCCCTACTTTATTAGCTTTTTTCCCCAATTAACTAAGCAAATCATAACCCCAACTTATTGTGTAAGAGGGTTTCTACTGGAGATAAAAAAAAAAAAAAGAAAAAAAAGCCCCAAATCATTAGATGTCCAAAATGCAGATAACTCCACACAACAGTGATAACCCCAAAATATTCTAAGAACAATGTTCCATATGGCCCAATGACTCCTGAAAATGTCTTAACCCATAAAGTACAGTGCATAAAGCAAATCCAAACGTGATAGGGCTGCTGCATTATCATATTTATTCACATAATTATCTCCCTCGCAATCTCCTTCACTGTCTTTTCACCATTAAAAAGAGGGAGTAACAATTTACAACCTTCATTAATCTCTGAAATTCTCACTCCGGTTTTCCAAATAATAGTTATTTAAAAATCAAAGGTTCAGGCCAAGCC
>NW_012151730.1:1081514-1083840 GCF_000956105.1 Propithecus coquereli
AAAAAAAAATAAAATAAAATAAGGCAAAGTGATTATAGAAAACCAGTAACAACAGACAGTGTGGTTGAGGTAAAGGAATTTATGCTTCATACCTATTGTTTTCCTTCCTCTATTAGGTTCAAGCTGCAAGCATTCAACTGCTCCTCTAACTTAACCCCTTGACTACCCTAACAAGAATAAAATCTATCTTCTTGTCTTCTAGTACCAGTAGTTGCTACTTTTTGCATACAGATAATACAACAAATACTAGTTGAATTAATACACTAAAGGTAAGGGCCAGTAAAAGTAACCAATTAAAGTTAAGGGCCAAGCAGGTATATGAAAAAAAAATGCTCATCATCATTAGTTATCAGAGAAATACAAATCAAAACTACAATAAGGTATCATCTCACCCCAGTTAAAATGTCCTTTATCAACAGGTAATAGCGAATGCTGGCGAGGATGGAGAGAAAGCGGAAACCATCCTCACTGTTGGTAGGAATGTAAATTAGCGCAACCACTATGTAGAACAGTATGGAGGTTCCTCAAAAAACTAAAAATAGAACTACCATATGACCCACCATTGCCATTGATGGGTCTATATCCAAGGGAGAGGAATGCAGTGTATCGAAAAGTTACCAGGTTACTGCAACACTATTCATAATAGCCAAAATACGGAATCAACCTAAGTGTCCATCAACAGATAAATGGATAAAGAAATTGTGGTACATATACATAATATTATATAGCCACAAAAAAGAATGAAATCCTGCCATTATATAGATGGAACTGGAGAACACTGAGTGAAATAAGCCAAGTACAGAAAAGCAAATCTCACATGTTCTCACTCATATGTGGGAGCTAAATGTTAAAAACAATTGACCTCATGGAGACAGAGTGAAATGATGGTTACCAGAGGCTGGGAAGGGTGGGGAGGGGGAGGGTGGATAAAGTGGGGATGGTTAATGGGTGCAAAGGTATAGTGAGACAGATAGAATGAACAATATTTGATAGAACAATGAAGTGACTATAATCAACAATAAAGGTATACTTTAAAATAACTAAAAGAGTGGAATTGGAATGTTCCTAACACAAAGAAATGATAAATACCTGAGGTGATGGATACCCCAATTACCCTGATTTGATTAACTGACATTGTAGGCCTGTATCAAAACATCGTATGTACCCTACAAAGATATACAACTATTATGTATCCATAATAATTAAAAAAAATTTTTTTAATTTTTTAAACAATTAAGGCCCGTGATAAGGAAAGTTTGGCTTTGGGTTTGGTTTGGTTTGGTTTTTTATCTATTTATTTTTAAATTTTTTTTTCCAAAGCTAAGAAGATAATGTTTTATGTTTTAAATCAGGTCACTTGGTATCAAGAAAAGAACAAGAAGTAACTCAACTCAAAATGGTTTGAAGTTATTTTCAGGAAGTGCCAGCAGACCAAGATGGTCTGGTAGGTCTCCAAGGCAGAAGAGGCTGACGATACTGACTATACCCGTGGCGCCATCTCAAGGAAATAACCCACTGGGAGCCTAGATACGAAAGAACCTTCCATTTAAGTAAGGGACTTCAATTTAAATTGCAGGATTTACTGTAGATACATTGAACTTCCTAACAATGAAAGTTTGAGATACGGCAAAATTCAGTTACTTGTCCAGAAAGGTTGTGAACTCTCCCTACCCAGAGATTTGTAAGAAAAAGTTAGAAAATTATTAATACTTTTCTTTAGCATCTTAACCAGAGATTAGAAATTACAACAGTAAAAGTCTAAGATGTATTATGACTACAGCTGGGTATCAGTATAGCTGGTACAGTATAGCTGGGTACCATGGCTCACACCTGCAATCCCAGCACTCTGGAAGGCCGAGGCAAGATCACTTGAGGCCAGAAGTTCAAGACCAGCCTAGGCAATGTAGCGAGACCCTGTGTCTAAAAAGAAAAAAAAAAAGAAAAAGAAAAAGAAAAAAAAAGCCAGGTGCAGTGGTGCATGCCTGTAGTCCTAGATACTCAGGAGGCAGAGGCAGGAGGATCACCTGAGCCCAGGAGTTTGAGACTACAATGAGATATGATCACACCACTCCACTGCATTCCAGCCTGGCTGACAGAGTAAGACCCTATCTCTAAAATTAAAGAAAAAAAAAAGTGTATAGACTCAGCTCTTTTTTAATCCTTATATTCATTTACTCAACGAATATTTATAGGCATTGTACTAAGCACTGGGAATACAGCAATAAACAACAGATTAAAATCCCTGACCTCATGGAATTTATATTAAACTATCACTATGCCATCTTAACTAGCAATAGGAGTTAGATATTTTGTTTTTTAGTTTTAA
>NW_012151730.1:1084310-1088202 GCF_000956105.1 Propithecus coquereli
CCAAGCCCTCAAGGAACCACCAAGAGACACAAAGAAACAGAATAACACTAAACAGAAATATCGGTTTTGATGAGATACATTGCCAGACAGATACAGCACTGATCTTTAGCCAGAGAGCTGTCTGGAACCATTAAAGAGATTCTGGGGACTGCCCAGTCTACAGGCTGTAATGTGGATGGCTACCACCCTCATGACATCATAGATGACATCGGCAATGGTGCAAAGAATTCCCAGCTAGTTAAAAAGTGTAAAGGAAAATATTTCAATAAAGGATCATTTGAGAACCACACCAAAAAAAAAAAAAAAGTTTGGGCCCTATACCATCTATGCATATTTTTAATAAATAATTTTCAAAAGTTTAATGGATGGATAGAATGAATGAATGAAAAATTCTCCAAAAAATTCAGTCTCAAGAAACATGGGTAACTAACCTAAACCTTCATATTCAATTCTTCTTGGGGGAGCTATGAGAAGTAAAAGCATACTGCTGGTAAGTATGTGCTGGAGCTGAAACTAGGCAAAAATTTGATAATTTTTCAGGACTTCCCAATCAAAGCCTAAATTTAGTTTAAAATACGTGGCCAAAAGTATCCAACTGAGTGAGCCCAGCCCACACAGACAAGCTTAAAGAGGCAATGGGTTTGCTTTTGCCTCCATTTCAGTTTCTAGGAAATGTGACTAAGTATTCAAAATCTGATTCCTACCTCTTTGAAAAGCCTAATTCTGAGATGAAATTAGTGGCCAGAGACTCCTTGTCTACCATGGATCACACACCTGCTAAAGAGAAATATGTTCCTAACATAACTTCATGATGGCTCATCCAACAGGTTTGTACTAACTTCTGGGATTCTATTCTGAACAGATCCAAAAGAAGATAATTCATCCAAGACTACTAAGGCGTCTCAAAGACACTGCCTAGGCCATATATTTAGCAATGATTTATTACATTAAGACAAAAGCCCATGAGAATATATACAATTTTCATCCTCTGGATATTATCAGTCATCCACAAGACAATATGACTATACTATTACACCAGTAAGAAACCACCAAGCTACTCAATATTAGGAGCAGCCAGGGACTTACCTGACAGGTGAGGTCATTTACCTGGGGAACAGGCATGGCTCAGACTAGAAACTAGAACCAAATTAAGAGGAACCCTAGATAAGGAGTTCTCTTGATCTTCACCTGTGCCATCAAGGCATCTATCTTCGTAACTAGTTCTCTCAATGAGTTATATGATGGCACCATCCCTGGAAACTGGTAATGATCTGGTAAGTGAGGAGGTCATCTAAGAAAGGTACCTACCTTCAAAGGCAGATCAGACCAGCCTAACAAAACAGAAGTAGAAGTACCCATATTTCCTGGTAGCTAGCTAGATACAGTGACATGAGAAAACTATACAAGGCAGACTATTCTTATGGTCACTAAATCTTCTGGACTTACTTCTTTCCCTTTTTACTTCTTTTGTGTATCAGTCATGCCAAATGAGGACCAAGGGGTATGTGAGTAGGAGATTTAAAGGCAAAGCAGTGGACCCATACAGCACTGCAGATAAGTGGCAGTCATGACAAAGTGACATAATGCCAAAGGACAGGTAAAATACAGCGTTGGTGTATTACTCTTCCTCCCTACTTGGAAATGTTTCCTCTTATCATAACATCTCACATCTGATTTGTCTTAATAGAGAGGATAAATATGTTAGGCTTTAATTGGTAAGTATATCTTGCTTCTCTAATAAAAGACCAAGTGCTCAGAGGGCAAGGGCAAGGGCAATGCTTTCGATGATTGGAGGAGTTATGGTAGAGTTAAGTAGGAGTAGGGCTTTACCTGGATTCTAATTCCAGCTCCTCTGCTAACTAACTATAGGACTCTGGGATAATAAGGGTGGGGGGAGAAGTACAGAAGAAAGCCATGAATCCAATGAATACCTGGTCTAAACCAGTGGTCCCCAACCTTTTTGGCACCAGGGACCAGTTTGATGGAAGACAATTTTTCCACAGATGGTGGGAGGATGGGGGGATGGTTTGGGGGTGATTCAAGCACATTACATTTATTGTGCACCTTATTTCTATTATTATTACATTGTCACTTACCACTCATTGATAGAGTTTTTATATGAGTCGCCAAGCAATTGATTTATGACGGTCTCTGTGCAGTCAAACCTCTCTGCTAATGACAATCTCTACTTGCAGCTGCTCCCCAGCGCTAGCATCACCACCTCGGCTCCACCTCAGATCATCAGGCATTGGATTCTCATAAGGAGTGCGCAACCTAGATCCCTCACACACACAGTTTATGGTAGGGTTCCCACTACTATGAGAATCTAACGCCACTGCTGCTCTGACAGGAGGCGGAGCTTATGCGGTGATGCAAGCAATGGGGAGCTGCTGTAAATACAGATGAAGCTTCGCTAGCCTGCCGCTCACCTTCTGCTGTGCAGCCTGGTTCCTAACCGGCCACTGACTGGTACCAGTCCACCGCCAGGGGGGTTGGGGACCACAGGTCTAAAAGACTTCAACAGTCCCTTAAAACCTGAGATTCTAAATTCTGTTAAGTCCATCTTTCTAGATTTTGGAAAAGAAAGAATAGAAACACCTCTAAGGTCTATTCTGTACCCAGTAAATCAACGAATATTTATTGGCTGACCATGCTTAATTTATGTGCAATTTATGTTGGCATTCTCTTACAGCATGAAAGAATATAAGCTATTAAAATTGAACACTTCCCTTATCTCAAGAAATGCATCAGAAAAAGCATATTTACTCTTTTTTTTTTTTAAATTTTTTTAGAGACAGAGTCTCGCTCTGTGACCCGGGCTAGAGTGCCATGGCGTCAGCCTAGCTCACAGCAACCTCAAACTTCTGGGCTCAAGCGATCCTCCTGCCTCAGCCTCCCAAGTAGCTAGGACTAAAGTAATGTGCCACCATGCCCGGCTAATTTTTTCTATTTTTCTATTTTTAGTTGTCCAGCTACTTTCTTTCTATTTTTAGTAGAGACGGGATCTTGTTCTTGCTCAGGCTGGTCTCGAACTCCTGAGCTCAAACGATCCTCCTGCCTCGGCCTCCCAGAGTGCTAGGATTACAGGTGTAAGCCACCGTGCCCGGCCACATATTTACTCTTAACCATAAAACAACCAGCATGAGTTTTTAAAAACATAAATCAGATGATGTCAGTGCTCTGCTTTGATACCCTCTAATGTCAACCCCGTTTCATAACCAATTCCATAAAATGGCCTATAAGACCCAGAGTCTAGGTCCTAGACAATCTGGCCGCTGCCTACCTGTCTGGCCTATCCCTTACCACCCCCACCTTGTCCTCTAAGACACCATGGTGCCATGACTTTTTGTCAGATCTTTGCCTAAACCAAGCTCATTTCTGCCCGAAGGACTTTGCACTTGCCATTCTTTCTGCATGGAATGTTCTGTCTTCCAAATTTTCTCAGACTGGCTTTTTCTCATCATTCAGGTCTCAGCTCTAATATCACTATCTTGGAAAGGCCTTCCCTGACCACTCTCTCTGAAGCAGCATCTCTCCCCAAACATTCTCTAGCCCATTTATTTTCTTCATAGTATTCATAACTATATGAAGTTATTTTTTTTACATGTCTCGTATCTGTCTCCTCCTATTAAAAAGTAAACTCCAGGAAGGCAGGTGCTTTTTGTCTCTCTTGTTCATTGGTGTACTCCAGAGCCTAAAACAAAATCTCATAAAAAATGTACATTAAGTAAATATGTGTTGAATGAATGAATGGATAAGGGAAAGCTTCCATATCTGTGCAGAGATGTCTTGAATCCTTTTTTTTTACAATTACAGAGTCTCTGGTGAATAGAGAACATTTCTTTTTCTTTTCAAAGCATCCATTTTGTTCTCTTTTATGCCATGAACTAGA
>NW_012151730.1:1089347-1093763 GCF_000956105.1 Propithecus coquereli
AGGAAACACCTAAAATGGTAGCGAACTACTTTGTTTTCTTCATTCCCTTCACATAGGAAAAGCAAGCTCCTTTTTTTTTTTTTTTTTTTTTTACCATGAAAGCATATGATCAGGTGATCAGGATGGCATCTACCTACACAAAACTAATGTCATATGCACACATGAACTGTGCTCAAGGGGCAAAAAGCAAAAACGAGGGACTATGTCTTACTCATCTTTGTTACTACAGCACCTGATGACGATGATGACGATGATGATGGTAACATTTATTACACACTTACTATGTGCCCGGCACTGTTCTAAGAGCTTTATGTATATTATCTTATTTAATCTTCACAACACCCAAACTTGTTAGGTAAGTACTATTGTCATCACATTTTACAGATAAGGAAATCCAAGTACAGAGAAGTTACATAATTTCTCATGGCCCAAGATCACCCAGCTATTAAGCAGCAAAGGATTCAAACCCCAGCAGTCTTATCCAAAGCTGAAGCTCTTACCACAAACCAGTGACAAATATATACATATATATTTGTTAAAATGTGCTTAAAGTATTTGACCAAAGGCTTTTCTAGTCATGCATACTTTAAAAATGCATACAAAACATATCTACTCTTTGCTCCTATTAGTCCAAATAGTAAAGATATAATTAGGCACAGGAAACAGACTATAAGCAATTTGAAGGCAAAAAAATCTTTTTTTAATCTCTTTAATACTTTATAGTGTCCTACCAAAAAAACAGAGCCAGAGAATCTCAGGTTAAGGGCTCCTCCAAAAAAAGGAAATCAAAGCAGGTAGGACAAAGATATCCAGGTTGAGATGCTGACCAAAGTATGTCACAGATTAATATTCTCTCCTGTTAACTGTTCTGCAGTGACGCTCTAAGCACTGCAGTGCTGCCAATACGAAGTCTGAGCTCATGAATGCTGTGCTGCAAAAGTAACCAACAACTAAATAGGAAAATAATTCCTTTTCTCTACTGGCTTTATTCGTCCCCCAGTCCTACTCTAGGAGGTTTGAGACTTAGATATTGGGAAAGGGCCAGCTTAGCCACTTATTATTGGATGAAGTGCAGTAGCCTCGTCAATAAATGAAGTTTACTTTAGCCTCTTAGTCCTTGGAATGGGTAATGTGTGTAAGAAAAGAGGATCATAATTATTTCTCTCGTGTTCAAAAAATACCTAATTACCTAACTGCCTTTAGCCATCACAAACATCATCTGAATAACATCAGTCTGATTGTTACATATGGTTACATATGGTTACAAGAAAACCCAGACCATTCAGTGACCTACAAGGGAAAAAGGGGGTGGGGGGAATCACACACCTCAAAAAGACAAAGCAACAAAAGATACATGCTGGAAAGAGATGGGGGAAAAAATAACTCTCTTTGGTTCCAAGTGATCTGACTGCAGAAGTAAGATAAACGCCGCAGTGCATGGGAAGAAAAATCTATCTACCTGAGTTAACTGAAGGAGCAGCTTCTGCAACTTCTAATACCTATGCAGACTTCTCTGTCATTATATAACCAAACCATAGCCTTAATAGGCCATCATACTGTATGTCAACAGCTGTTAGGCACATCTAAGCTGTCAGCATTTGAAAACCCCTTCCAAAGTGGATTCAGATAAGCACGGAGCAGGCCAAAATATGCTCATCGTTCACCCAAAGCACATGACAACTCCTTGTGAATTAAACTTCACTCATGTCATCAGAGTAATTTAAGCAGCAAAAGATAGGGCACTTGTAACTGTAACCAGGAAATTGCACACTGCTACAGAAACGCAAATGAATGCTAGTGTGGTTCCACACATGCAACTCATTGTCCAAGCCATTTCAGTCTCATTCAAGACTGAATATTTCCATACATAAGAACTGCATAACTGCACACCACAAATGATCAAAGATAAAAACCAACATAAACAGTGACACCCGTCTGTAAACAAGCCAATGTTTAAAATGCTGCAGTCCTAAAGGATACCAAGGTCTCAGAGAAAAACTATGGAAAACACACATATGAAAATTAGAAAGTGGGTAGACCAGCCATAATTAGGCACTGGCTTTGCTGACTACTGAACATAGAAATGTCTCTTTTATACATAAAGCCAAGAATCAACTGTTTGTAATTACATTTACAAAAACCTTCAACTCTTGCCTGTCACAGATTTTCTTTATCAATATTTTGGTGTATCCAAGGGCTGGAAGATTCAAAATTTCTTAAATCAGAGACCATAAACCAGGCAACCAGTTAAGTTCACAGAGCTATCCCCCAGAGGTCAGAGCAAAATAATAACAGGAGCACAATGTGATTATCAGAAGAGAGGGAGAGAGAAAAAAAAAAGAAATACCAAAAAGGAACAAGGCACATTGTTTGTAAATATAAATTTGGCTTGGATAATAGTAAACAGGATGGGAAACCCTCAGGAGTGAGGAGATAACACCAGAGTCTTGGCTCAGTGACTCCTTTCGGGGTCTGAGGGTAATGTCAGGGAGTCCTAGACTTGGGTATCTCATTCAGCTCTGACCTGCAGACTTGAGGCCCTCTGATAAAAACTGACAAAAAGGCAGAAGGGGGCCCTCCAGAGGAAGTGAAACTGACCAATCAAGTCTCCACAGCCACCCACTCTGCCACCCTGGTAAGAAGGGCCCCCTGTAGTCTTTGACAGAAAGGGGGCAAGAAAGGAACTTCAGGTTGCAAGTGAGGAGAGAAGGCCTAGATAAGTCACTGGTTTCTGAAAACAAGCCAGTGCCATAAAAGCAAAAACAAGGTAGGTGATGCTAACCAGAGGCTAGGCTGAGAAGGTGAGGGGAACTGATGTGGCTTTGGTAGGAAGCAGCAACAGCTGTAAGGGTTCTTCATTCCTCAGGTTGAGGGAAAACACAAACAGCAGTTTCAAATGTAATGAATGACTACCTTAGAAGTATTCATTCAAGTGAGATACTGAGCAAAGGAAAATCTGGAGTAAAAATGGCCTTTGTGGATTCTGTCAAAACCAAAAGATTCCTCCTGATGTCTTAGAGCCCAGTACTCCCAGAGAACAAGGCTACATGAAAGTGCTACCCATATTTCCTCCAAAAAGAGAATTTTATATGTACACATATATGGCTTCGTAATTGACCTTGGCCAATTTCACTCCTACAGCTCCTCAAATCCCTTGGGAACCAAAGGGCCCCATGTGTGTAATCCCCCGGTGTCTGGCTTCTGCAGCTCTCCCCCCACCCCTGAAAGCCCACCCTGGGTTCTACAGAGCCCACAATTCCCGACCCTCAAACAACCAAAAATAACCAGCAATCAGCTCTCCCAAATTGTTTAACCCCTGATTTCCTAGTGCCACCATAAACCTTGGCCCCCCAGGGCCTCTGTTCACTGGGCCCCTTCCTGCTGACAAGGAAGGCAATTTTCCCCCTTTATTTCCCCATTTTTTCCATTGCTTCCTCCAATAATCGTGTCTTTCCTCAGGCTCCTATTCGCACCATCTATCAGTCTTAGATGATCAAATGCGGATTCCTATCTGTCTTAAGGCACCACCAGGTTCCTCGGACCTCCCAGGACCCTGCACCGCCACACACCCCCAGTCCGTGCCCCAACCGTCCCGGTTCCCCTCATCAGCCCAGGTCTGCCAGTTTACCCTTGTCTTCCCCCATCCTCCTGGTCCACGTTTCAATATGCTCCTGCCCTCATTCCCTTATGATTTCCTAATCGCTAGTTCCAGAGTCTTCTTGGCTTACAGTCTCCTGACCCCCTCAGAGTTCCGACCCCTTTTTTCCAGTCATCCCCTCTTCTACCCTCCACGCAGCCCTCAGGACCCCTTCCCCAAGCCTGGTGCCCCAGGTCCCCAGGTCCCAGTGCTCAACAGCCCCCCTTCGCCCTCTGCCGTGGAGTTTCCCTCTCTCGGGTCCCCCGATGTCCCCAGCTTCTCACTCCCCCCGCACCCCAGACAGCCCCCTACCCGTCTCCCCGGCCCCCAACGCTCCCCAACATGCTGAGCCCCACTCGCTGCGCCCGACCCCTCAGCCTCGGGGGTCGCAGATCTTTCCCGGCCCCGCCACCCCCGGACAGTCCCGGGCTGCGCAGCCGGACAGCCGCGCGGTCCCACGGCGCCAGTACCTTGGCCTTGGTGACGAGGTGCGTGGCCCGCTTGACCACAGCGAAGTTGCCCTTGCCGATGGTGCGGTCGATCTCGTAGTAGCCGATGCGGGCGGGCATTGGTCCGCGGGAGGCCGGGGCTGGGGGACGCGGCGGGCCAGCCGCCGGGGACACAGCAGCGGGGGCGGCCGCGGGTCCCGGTGCGGGCGGAGGCAGCAGGCGGCCCGCCGGCCCGGCTCCCCCCGTCCCGGTCCCGGCAGCCCCGCCAGCTCCGCTCGCCGCCGCCGCCGCCATCTTGTTGTGCAGTGAAACCTCCGGGGCCGCGGGGAG
>NW_012151730.1:1093813-1100469 GCF_000956105.1 Propithecus coquereli
GGGGAGGGAAAGGAGGGGGGGGGCCTGACGGACGTCACTCCGGGGGGCGGAGCGCTCGCGCCGCCAGGCGCCCGGCGCCATGGCAACCGCTCGTCACGTGCCGACGCGCGTCACTGCCCAGAGCCATGGCAACCGTGACCTCACCGGCGAGCTCGACCTTCCCGCGTGGGCCTCGGTTCCTCAGGCGCTGGCTCCCGGGTGCCCCCCTCCGGGGAGCAGGCAGTGGGAACCTCAAGTGCGCCAGCAACTTCGAGGCCTCCGCAGCGTTTCCAGAGTCAGGGGTACTTGATGCCCGACCCAAAGCCAACCCCTCACTGCCCGTAGAATCGCAGTGTGACCTCTACGGTGACCTCTGTCCCAGTTCAACGATCACCCAACCTCCCTTAACAAAAGTGTTTCCTCATCACCAAAAATACCAGCCTTGTCCCACTTTAGCCCTTGAGGCCACAAAGGCAGGAATAGCTACAGTATTTAAGCAACTGTAACCAAGTTGGTAGCAAGGCAGGGGAATTCTTCAGTAAAATTCCTTCCTCTTACAAAATCCAGCTCACCCTGTACAATCAATCTAATTATTACCGAATATAGGGGAATGGGGAAACTAGGAAGGATTTGCGTGTTCAAGGGCGGAGAAACAAGCCCAAACAGGCATTCCAGTCATCGGGGTGGGTGAGGGCCAGAGAAAGTACGTCATTTTCCTTCCTACCGCCCCCGTTTCTGAACAGTTCTATCGCTAGACGCCTGTCAGAGTGCCTGCATACTATTTCTGTTGCTAGTATAACCCCGATGAAGCAGTGGTGCACATTGTCCAGTGAGCCACGTCACGTTTAAAGACGAGCACCCCGCTAGGAAAAATAAGTAAGTAAATAATAAAGTAAAAATTCCACTCTTACTAGTGACTCTCCAAGGACATTAAGGGTGTTCAAATCGAAAACTCCAGCAATAAAACTCATATCCCTTTTTCTTCCCTCTTCTATTATCTGGCATCCCTCATAACTCCCAGGCTTCCCCTTCTTCCTTCCCTTCCCCCCTCCCTTTATTAAGTAGATTGACTTAGCTGCTTTAGGTACAGGTGGGGGTTAGGAAATTGGGCTGTCAATATGAAGATAGTCTTTGGCAGGGTAGAGGGGGAGGAGAGAAGATTGTGAACATCCTGATATTAAAATGTATTCCTTCAGTTCAGTCCTGATCCATCCACATCTACGTCTCTCTCAATGGCAGAAGTGTATTGTCAGGTCACTGCATGTACAATATTAAAAACTGACGCCTAGGGCACTATAACGTTTGAGAAGGAGAACACATGTTTATTTTCACTGACCAAAGGACATTTGCTACTGCTCTGATTCCCTATCTGACTATGAATAATGGCTGGGACTAAGATGCAACGGAGGGGTCATCACAGAATTGTCTTGGATCAATTCTCCATGGGTGTTCCAAATTGCCAACACAATTAACACTAACTGACTCTTTTACTAGCAAATAAGGATAAGGATGAAGTGAGCCTCAGCTTCTTGCACTGATTAAGCCCCTCCATCAGATGAGCTCATTCCATCCCAGATAAATGATGGGGTGTGGCCAGCCTCTCTTACCACTTCATGGCCCTCACCTGCCTCTAGCAGGGACTGTAACTTTGGTGCTGGGCCCCAGGGCTCCAGTTTTACCATCTCACTGGAGGTCTCAATAGAAACGTCAGCTGGCTGGTAAAGCAAAAAAAAAAAAATCCTCCACTCTGGAGGCTGTAGGAGCGACTCTGAAACCATTCTCACTAAGATCGTGCACTCATGGAGTGTCCTCCATTCACGGAGATAATCAAGTACCACAACTTTTGCTACTCTCTGGAGTGTGTCAAAAATAAAGACGACTCTGGGGAGGATCTAGAAAATAGAGCACTGTGGTGGGGCACAGTGGCTCACGTCTATAATCCCAGCACTTTGGGAAGAGGGAGGATCACTTGAGGCCAGGAGTTAGAGATCAGCCTGGGCAACATAGTGAGACCCTGTCTCAAAAACAGAACAAAACAAAACAGAAAAAAAAAAGAAGAAGAAGAAAAAGAAAGAAAGAAAAGAAAAGGAAAAAAAATGGAGCATTGCTCTAATTTCCAAAGAGGAAAGGCAGATTTCACTTGTCCCTTAATAACGACCAGAACGTATGCTGTGTGTTATGTCATTTATGCTCCCTGCCTGTATGGACTGAGGCTAGTAGGTGGTGTGTCCTATTGACACTTGGGTAAAGACTTGCTGGAGATCTCCCTGAAGAGGCCTCTTTGGTGAGAAAAATATAGAAAATTGGGAAGGGGACTGACCAAAGGAGATCACTAGGGAAAAAGGAAAATAGTTTATGTATATATATATATTTAATAAGGATTTGTTTTTATTATTACTTTTTTCCAGACAGTCTCGCTCTGTTGCCCAGGCTACTGTGCTGTGGTGTCAGCCTAGCTCGCTACAACCTCAAACTCATGGGCTCAAGTGATCCTCCTGCCTCAGCCTCCCAAGTAGCTGGGACTACAGGCGTGTGCCACCATGCCCGGCTAATTTTTTCTATTTTTTTTTAGTAGAGATGGGGTCTTGCTGTTGCTCAGTCTGGTCTCAAACTCCTGACTTCAAGCGATCCTCCTGCCTTGGCCTCCTAGAGTGTTAGGATTACAGGCATGAGCCACCTCACCTGGCCAATAAGGATTTACTGAGTACCAAGGACTGGGTTAGGTTTTGGAAGAAACTCAGTCAATAATAACAACAATTTGCCAGACACTATGCTAAAGAGTTTACATAAGTGAACTCAATCCTCACAATAACCCTATGAGATGGATTGTATAATACTATTATCCCCATTTTGCAGATAAAGAAAATGAGGCACAAAGGGATTAAGGGAATTGGTCAAGATCATACAGCTAGCAAATGGTAGAACTCAGATTCAAACCCAGGCAGCCTATCTCTGGAGCCTGAGACCTTCCCCATTGTATTACAATCCCTGTCAAAGTAGGAGCCAGTAGGAAAAGTGATTTCTCCAGAAGCCCAGGGTGACCGAGCTCAGTTTAGATCCAGGGAAGAAGAAGATGTTTTGAATTCTTGCAAGTGGGACAGAGCAGGCAGCTGAAGCATGTGAATAAAGACAACAGACAACAAAACTAAATGAAGTGCCTGCGACGTCTCCACTTGTAAACAGCACCAAGAAGAGACTCACTGCTTATTGTATAAGAGTATTGCTGCCGAGGGGAATGTTCCTGTCCTACTCCAGACTTAGAGGAGTGGCTTGGTGGCAGAATTCTCGAGGCCCCTGTATTCCAAGGTGAAGGCCGAGAGCTAGCCACCACCTAGCTTCTAGTCAGCCACTATAACCAACTCATCCTTTTCTGAAAAAGCAAAAGCAATTTAAAGATGAAAATGAGACATTTTCCTATGTAATGTCATTCCAGAATTTGAAAAGGGCAAACCAAGACATTCCTGATGGAGATGATAGAAATTTCTAAAAGTGATTAAAAAAAAAACAACCAAACCTCTGTGGACCTAAGGTCTGACATGAGAGTGATATAAGCAGTGGAATATAACACATTAACTCTTTGACGATTTTAAAGGCCCACTTAGCCTGTCTGCAGGGCAGTTCACCAGCAACTGGGAAGAAAACCGCAGCCTCACAATACAGCTCCATAGACTCGCAGAGCCATGAGGACCTTGAAGAAAGTCTAGCCTCGCACTTTACATCGGCCCAGCTCATTACTGCTCTGAAAAGAGCTGAATTTATACAAGTATTCAGTGGATACAGAAGCATTATTCACAAATTCTGTATGCCAAAAGACATCGTAGAATGTTTACACGGCACTAATTCCCCAAACAAGGAGATCACTAGCTGATTGTAAATTCTGCCATTGCATAGGAATCAGAGCATTGTTGGATACACGTTGTCTGAACACTCCAAACGCCCTGGTTCCCTGGGTGAGCTGAATGTGCACCTTCTCTTTGTTAGGGCTGTGTTCGGCGTTACCACCTCAGCTGTGTGGCTTTGCCTTTCTTCCTCCTCTAACCAGATCAAGCTGGTCATGTCCAGCCGTTCCCCCCGGGTATCCAGAAGTAGGTCTGAGCAGCCAAAGATAACTACCAAGTCTCCTACCATAAAACATCTTGGGGGGCAGGGGAGGTGGTAAGAGAAGCTAAATAAGCTTTCAGTCAAGAATTTTCTATTCAGTTTACCCACATTTTTCTTTTTAATGTAACCATTCAAGCTACTACACAAAACATAAAAATTACCCTTACTACTTTGTACATGTTCTCAGTATGGTTCAAGCATTTTTAGATAATTATTATTAATAATTACCCTTTAAAATAGTCCAAAACATCTTTAAGTATGATTTTTAAAAGGTTTTCTGTACTGTTAGATATGACTATATTATCATTCAGGATCAACGTCTTTCCTCACGTAAATACACCATTTGGTTTTATTTTTTAAAGTCAATGGGACAATACATTTAATTGAGAAAAAAAAATTCATCCAGGACAATGTTTTTCATAAAAGTATATGTTCCTTTAGGTGAGGTACCCCTCACTACCCTGTGATCAACTCTCTAATATTTCTACTAATACATGTTTTTTTTATAATTTGCTTCTTTCTTCTAAATGGAAAGTGTAATACTCAACAAATATTAATTAAGATTTTGGCATATTTGGATCCTTTTCTTTCTTTTGAACATAGAAGTGTACCTAAGATTCTAGGAAATCACAACATTTGACAGAAAAATAAAGGCATACTTCAAAGATCTACCTAGGGTGAAGGTTTTCCTTTATTCTCTAGTTCCACACCTACAGAACTGCATCTTTCCTCTTTTCCCTTCTTCTGCACATCTCTCCTGACTAAAGAACCATCTCCTCTACCGGACCATGACCAAACTGCCTCTCAGTTTTAAATGCTCACCTTCAAACAGCCTTGCAGGTTTTAGAAGACAGATTCTCTGCTTTTAAAGCAGCTTCCATGCGTTACGAGTGGGTTTTGCTTAGGTTTTCTAACACCCTTTCCAGCTGTTGGCCAAGAACAATTTACACTATTGGGATTGGTTTCTGTAGATAGCTGACCTACCTTTGTTTGCTTCATTTACACTATAATTTTTCTCAGTTAAACTAGAAAATCTTCCACTTCTTGAGGCCAAAAAGGAACCCTCTCCCTTGGCTGCGGAGACACCTGCTGGTTGAAGTCCTAAACTACATGATGCCTAGCTGTTCTACTAAGGCCTTCTAGTCCTTTCTATTTAAACTGCAGGCTATTGAAAACCACAAACCCACATCAGGAGACAGAAGCTGGAATCCAAATGCAACTGGCTCCAGGAAGCCAAATATGGCCAAATAGAAAGTGGGGTAAGCTTACAATCATGCTTTAGGCTTAGGTAACAATCTGAAGCCTATTGGATGGTTTTCTGCCCTCCAAGGATGTCACCATTTATCCCCAGAGTTCTTGTGGCATTAAAAAAAAATTATTTGTGAAGGATAAAATTCAGAACAAAAAAATTCTTCAGGATGAAATTATTTCCATTTATTTTTATTTTAAAAATAAATTCGTTCATTCGGCACGTTTAAGGAGCAGTCTGGCGTAATCGGTACAAAGAACAAAGGTTTTATAGTTAGACCTGGACTTTTTGTGGGCTTTTCCACTTACAAGTTCACCTCTGAGCCTCAGTTCCCTTCTCTAGAAAACCACTCCTACAGCATGAAGTTATTAAGAGAATTAACTGTTACAAATACATGAAAGGACCTAGAGTAGTCTGGTACATAGTATGCATTCAAGTATTAATTTCCTCCCCCTAAATGCCAAAAACAAATAAATAATAACATGCTTTCCAAATCACTTTCAAGAGATTAGGAATGACTGAGAATAGAATTAGGGCTGTGAAAATGGATTAACTTCAGAGTTAAAAGGAAATAGTAATAGTTTTAAATGTTTTAGTTTGGTTTACTAAACATGTATGGTTCAATCTTGGGAAACTGGACATATTTGTGTTTGTGATACAACTCAGCATGTTCAATGAAAACGTTGTTACTTTCAGACTTCATAAAGTAGTTATTGTCCCCTAATATGTAGGTGGTCAAGTTATTAATACTTGACCTATCTGATGATTGGCTCACACAGCCAGTGAGTAGTGAACCTGAGAAGCAATTCCAAGGCTGTTGATCTCCAAAACCAATTGTCCTTCCGCTCTTTAGAGTATACTAGTGTCTACGGTCTGTTTTAAAAAAAAGTGCTTTTTTTTCCTAAAATTTACTTAACGTGTATATATGAAAAATACTAAAATATTTATATCATTGCTCTGTAACAATCTGCTTAAAAAATTGTGTGCATCTCCAAACTTTCTGTAGAATGCAAGTTCTCTGTGAGGTCTACAGGAGCTCTATGGGAAAGAAAAATTCAATCTTGTTCAATCCTGGGTGGCATTTTTTCCCTAAAATTCACGTAAAATCATATATGTAAAAAATAACTAATTGTACGTATACCAATGTCTTTATTTTATGCAATAATCTGCTTTTAAGAAACTAAACACTCGTGATTTTTAACCATTTTTCAAAATAAAATTAAAATGCCCTAATTTCTTTTTACTCTTAATTAAGATTATACCATTGAAAAAAAAAAAAGATTATACCATTGAGTTAAATTTTAAGTTAAAAATAGGTGCAGGAGCC
>NW_012151730.1:1100519-1101529 GCF_000956105.1 Propithecus coquereli
TTTTTTTTTACAATTACAGAGTCTCTGGTGAATAGAGAACATTTCTTTTTCTTTTCAAAGCATCCATTTTGTTCTCTTTTATGCCATGAACTAGAAAACATTAGCCAGATTGATGCTTGGAAAATGAAAACAGCACTTCTGGCACAGAAATAACTAGTCTGGGCACCTCTGGCTTGAGCCAGATCTATGACTTTCTAGGGAGCTGGCACCAAAGTCAAAATGTTAAAATAAACACCTTTGATGTTGAAAGTAGAATACTGGTATTTTGACTCTGGAGAGACTAGTTCCAATCAGTCTTAGCTCTTCACAAAGTTCCGACAAAGTTAAGTAACCCCATCACAATTATATCAAAATGAACTCAGTCATCTTTCGATAGTCACTTCTATTTTTTTTTTAAATCAGGGAGATGCGGCCCTACGTGTAAAATGAAGGTGTGTTTCCAACAGTGACTTCTAGATTGTCTAGGGATGGAACTATCATCCTCAAATGTATCTAAGGTAAATCTTGCTTTCAATTTCTTTATAACATAATTCTCTTTTGCATTTACCAATGAATCTTTCAATGAAGTTTTCAGCTTTCTAATGGGCAAAAGCATCATCTAATCTCCTTCATTAAACTTTTCCTTAGAGGTGAAAATAGCGCTTTTAGCTCACTTTGAGTTGTTATCCTCATGGAAATGAGTTTGCACTAAACTGCACATAGACGTGTCCTGGCTGGTCAACATTTGGAATGGGGTCATGGGGCAAAATGTTTTCTCTGTGTAATATTTAAAGTTAAGAATCCTGACCTTGGCTTTCTAAGTAGCACACTCTGCACACAATGGCAAATGTATTCTTAAGCTTATAGGAACATTTCTACATATTCTCCACAGAATGTAAGAGAATCTCTGGAGAAAAGACTGAACTCAAACTGCTCCATCATCAGTATGACAAAAATTAGTTACACAAAATTCCCTGAAAATTCAAGGCAGCCCAAAGCAAAAGCCAGTGTTAGTCAGTTTTCATTAAACA
>NW_012151730.1:1113389-1116268 GCF_000956105.1 Propithecus coquereli
TCCTGCCTTGGCCTCCTAGAGTGTTAGGATTACAGGCATGAGCCACCTCACCTGGCCAATAAGGATTTACTGAGTACCAAGGACTGGGTTAGGTTTTGGAAGAAACTCAGTCAATAATAACAACAATTTGCCAGACACTATGCTAAAGAGTTTACATAAGTGAACTCAATCCTCACAATAACCCTATGAGATGGATTGTATAATACTATTATCCCCATTTTGCAGATAAAGAAAATGAGGCACAAAGGGATTAAGGGAATTGGTCAAGATCATACAGCTAGCAAATGGTAGAACTCAGATTCAAACCCAGGCAGCCTATCTCTGGAGCCTGAGACCTTCCCCATTGTATTACAATCCCTGTCAAAGTAGGAGCCAGTAGGAAAAGTGATTTCTCCAGAAGCCCAGGGTGACCGAGCTCAGTTTAGATCCAGGGAAGAAGAAGATGTTTTGAATTCTTGCAAGTGGGACAGAGCAGGCAGCTGAAGCATGTGAATAAAGACAACAGACAACAAAACTAAATGAAGTGCCTGCGACGTCTCCACTTGTAAACAGCACCAAGAAGAGACTCACTGCTTATTGTATAAGAGTATTGCTGCCGAGGGGAATGTTCCTGTCCTACTCCAGACTTAGAGGAGTGGCTTGGTGGCAGAATTCTCGAGGCCCCTGTATTCCAAGGTGAAGGCCGAGAGCTAGCCACCACCTAGCTTCTAGTCAGCCACTATAACCAACTCATCCTTTTCTGAAAAAGCAAAAGCAATTTAAAGATGAAAATGAGACATTTTCCTATGTAATGTCATTCCAGAATTTGAAAAGGGCAAACCAAGACATTCCTGATGGAGATGATAGAAATTTCTAAAAGTGATTAAAAAAAAAACAACCAAACCTCTGTGGACCTAAGGTCTGACATGAGAGTGATATAAGCAGTGGAATATAACACATTAACTCTTTGACGATTTTAAAGGCCCACTTAGCCTGTCTGCAGGGCAGTTCACCAGCAACTGGGAAGAAAACCGCAGCCTCACAATACAGCTCCATAGACTCGCAGAGCCATGAGGACCTTGAAGAAAGTCTAGCCTCGCACTTTACATCGGCCCAGCTCATTACTGCTCTGAAAAGAGCTGAATTTATACAAGTATTCAGTGGATACAGAAGCATTATTCACAAATTCTGTATGCCAAAAGACATCGTAGAATGTTTACATGGCACTAATTCCCCAAACAAGGAGATCACTAGCTGATTGTAAATTCTGCCATTGCATAGGAATCAGAGCATTGTTGGATACACGTTGTCTGAACACTCCAAACGCCCTGGTTCCCTGGGTGAGCTGAATGTGCACCTTCTCTTTGTTAGGGCTGTGTTCGGCGTTACCACCTCAGCTGTGTGGCTTTGCCTTTCTTCCTCCTCTAACCAGATCAAGCTGGTCATGTCCAGACGTTCCCCCCAGGTATCCAGAAGTAGGTCTGAGCAGCCAAAGATAACTACCAAGTCTCCTACCATAAAACATCTTGGGGGGCAGGGGAGGTGGTAAGAGAAGCTAAATAAGCTTTCAGTCAAGAATTTTCTATTCAGTTTACCCACATTTTTCTTTTTAATGTAACCATTCAAGCTACTACACAAAACATAAAAATTACCCTTACTACTTTGTACATGTTCTCAGTATGGTTCAAGCATTTTTAGATAATTATTATTAATAATTACCCTTTAAAATAGTCCAAAACATCTTTAAGTATGATTTTTAAAAGGTTTTCTGTACTGTTAGATATGACTATATTATCATTCAGGATCAACGTCTTCCTCACGTAAATACACCATTTGGTTTTATTTTTTAAAGTCAATGGGACAATACATTTAATTGAGAAAAAAAAATTCATCCAGGACAATGTTTTTCATAAAAGTATATGTTCCTTTAGGTGAGGTACCCCTCACTACCCTGTGATCAACTCTCTAATATTTCTACTAATACATGTTTTTTTTATAATTTGCTTCTTTCTTCTAAATGGAAAGTGTAATACTCAACAAATATTAATTAAGATTTTGGCATATTTGGATCCTTTTCTTTCTTTTGAACATAGAAGTGTACCTAAGATTCTAGGAAATCACAACATTTGACAGAAAAATAAAGGCATACTTCAAAGATCTACCTAGGGTGAAGGTTTTCCTTTATTCTCTAGTTCCACACCTACAGAACTGCATCTTTCCTCTTTTCCCTTCTTCTGCACATCTCTCCTGACTAAAGAACCATCTCCTCTACCGGACCATGACCAAACTGCCTCTCAGTTTTAAATGCTCACCTTCAAACAGCCTTGCAGGTTTTAGAAGACAGATTCTCTGCTTTTAAAGCAGCTTCCATGCGTTAAGAGTGGGTTTTGCTTAGGTTTTCTAACACCCTTTCCAGCTGTTGGCCAAGAACAATTTACACTATTGGGATTGGTTTCTGTAGATAGATGACCTACCTTTGTTTGCTTCATTTACACTATAATTTTTCTCAGTTAAACTAGAAAATCTTCCACTTCTTGAGGCCAAAAAGGAACCCTCTCCCTTGGCTGCGGAGACACCTGCTGGTTGAAATCCTAAACTACATGATGCCTAACTGTTCTACTAAGGCCTTCTAGTCCTTTCTATTTAAACTGCAGGCTATTGAAAACCACAAACCCACATCAGGAGACAGAAGCTGGAATCCAAATGCAACTGGCTCCAGGAAGCCAAATATGGCCAAATAGAAAGTGGGGTAAGCTTACAATCATGCTTTAGGCTTAGGTAACAATCTGAAGCCTATTGGATGGTTTTCTGCCCTCCAAGGATGTCACCATTTATCCCCAGAGTTCTTGTGGCATTAAAAAAAAATTATTTGTGAAGGATAAAATTCAGAACAAAAAAAT
>NW_012151730.1:1118998-1120385 GCF_000956105.1 Propithecus coquereli
CTAAAAAAAATATAGAAAAACTTAGCCGGGCATGGTGGCACATGCCTGTAGTCCCAGCTACTCGGGAGGCTGAGGCAGGAGGATTGCTTGAGCCCAGGAGTTTGAGGTTGCTGTGAGCTAGGCTAATGCCACGGCACTCACTCTAGCCAGGGCAACAGAGTGAGACTCTTGTCGCAAAAAAAAAAAAAAAACAAAACTTATTCGTCCTGTCCAACTGAAACTTTGTAACCTTTGAACAATCTGGGGAATGGGGAATGGGGAGATGTTGTTCCATAAATATTTCTTAAATAAATAAATATCTCCCCCATTAAATCATGATTTTCTTGAGGTCAGAGAATTCCATATGCCCAGAGCATTTCTCCATTACTTCATTTCTTTTTCTTATTTTTTCTTTTCTTTTTTTTTTATTGAAACAGGGTCTTGCTTCTGTCACAGAGGCTGGGGTGCAGTAGCATGATCATAGCTCACTGCAGCCTTAAACTCCTGGCCTCAAGCCATCCTCCTGCTTCAGCCTCCCATGTCACTGGGATTACAGGTGTGAGTCACTGCACCCAGCTCCGGCACTGTTTATTAGACCATTTCTAATGAAGTCTCAGGTAAAATAAAGCCTTTTAAAAAATTGTCTGCTCTTGCCACTTCTGTTTAACATTGTCCTGGAGGTTCTAGAAAGGACAATTAGGCAAGAAAAAGAAAATAAAAAGCATCCAAATGGGAAAGGAAGAAACAAAACTATCTCTATTTTCAGATGACATGATTTTGTATATGAAAAATCCGAAGATAGCCACTAAAAAACCAATTGGACTAATAAGTGTGTTCAGCAAAGTTGTAAGCTATAAGACTAATATATAAAAACCAATTATATTTCTTATACACAAACAATAAAAATTCTGAAAATGAAGTTAAGAAAGCAGTTCCATTTACAATAACATCCAAAGGAATAAAATACTTAAGATATACATTTAACAAAAGAAATGTAAGACTTGTATACTGAACACAACGAAACACTGATAAAATAAAGATCTAAATAAATAAAAACATCCCATGTCCATGGATTGAAAGATATATATTAAGATGGCAACACTTCTCAAATTTATTTACAGATTCAATGCAATCCCTATCAAAATCCTAGTTGACTTTTTTTGCAGAAATTGACAAGGTGATCCTAAAATTCATATGAAGATGTAAAGAAACCAGAATAGCTAAAACAATCTTTTACAAAATAACAAAGTTGGCGGACTCACACTTTCCAACTTCAAAACTTAGTACAAAGCTACAGTAATCAAGACGTGTGGTACTGGCAAAAAGTAATATAGATCAATGGAGTAAAGGTGATAGTCCAGAAATAAACCCTTACATTTATGGTCAATTGATTTTTTTTTTTTTTTTT
>NW_012151730.1:1120435-1121625 GCF_000956105.1 Propithecus coquereli
AAAAAAAAAAAGATTATACCATTGAGTTAAATTTTAAGTTAAAAATAGGTGCAGGAGCCGGGAGCAGTGGCTCATACCTATAGTCTCAGCTACTCGGGAGGCTGAGAGGCAGGAAGATCACACGAGCTCACAAGTTTGAGCCTGCAGTGTGCTATGATCATGCCTGTGAATAGCCATTGCACTCCAGCCTGGGCAACATAACAAGACCCTTTATCTAATGAAATAGAGGAAGAATATGATGGGGTAGTGTAATAGGATATAAACCATATGATGAGGGCAGCCAGAGTCTGACGGGCCCCACCCAATTATAAAGCCCCAAGAGAGTGGAGCCATGTTTCTACCAAAGCTGGATGTGGAAACCAAAGTAGGTATCAAACGCTCTACCCTTACATTTTATACCAATTTTAGTAACAGTTTTGAATTCTCTAGTGATTTTGTTCTGACTTGCCAGCACCAAGGATTGATGGATTCATTGTCTGGTAAAGTCCAAAGTCTCAGAGCAGGGCACTCAAACTGGCCCCAACCTACTTTTCCAGCTTCTCGTGTTTCGTTTACTTTCCCACCCCAACTTTCCCCACCCAGGACTACTACTGCAGGCTCCTTTACCATCGAAGTACATCCTGTACTTACCTTTACTCATGCTTTTCCTTTTGTTTGGAATACCCTTGAAGTTCACCCATCTGTTATTTGAAATTCTACTGCTACTTTAAGGTACATCTAAATTCAGGATTTTTACAATCCCTGTAAAAATTAGTCACAGTTTTTTCTGGGTCTCTCAAGCATTTTATCGATTCAGAGCACAGGCTTTGGAGCCAGATTCACTGGGTTCAAATCCTGGCTCCACAACATGTTAGCTCTGTGATCTTGAGAAAATTAGTTAACCTCTCTGGGTCTCAGTTCTTCAACTGCAAAATAAGAACCTATTTCATAGGAATGTTGGAGGGATTAAATAAATTACTCCGTACAAAGTATTTACAATAGTGCCTGGCACAAAATTGGTGCTCTATAAAATTATTGTTAAAATTATTATTATTAATGTACTGTAGCATTTTTAATAAGTGAACTTACATTCCATATATGGCTCTCCGTGTAACTAGACTGAAACCATATTTAGTTTACTACTCTATATCCTGCACTTAACAGTGTGCCTGGCATATAATATAGGTGCTTGATAAATATATTTTTAAATA
>NW_012151730.1:1125565-1135123 GCF_000956105.1 Propithecus coquereli
AAAAAAAAAAACCTCATCAGGAAGAAATTCTCTGTTTTACCCGTGGAGACCTAGCTAAAGGGAGTTCAATAAAGAGGGAGAAAACTATATACATACATACATATATATAAAATCAGGTGTGTCATCCGAACACCAAGGGAAGCCAGTGAGGAGGTTTAAAGTCTGCACTACTTTTTAACATGTAGAACCCAGACTCAGAATCCATTTCACTTGTATAAAGAGCATAGATTGCAGGGAAGGAGGGGTGTATTATTAATAGAAACATCTCAGGGAAGGGGCCTTTCACAGGAGGAAGAAATATAATTTGTCCCCATTTCCATTTAGCAATTTTACTGAGCAAGAGCTCTCAAAGATACAAACCCCACTTCATATCCAGTAATTTAAATGGCTCATACAGCTGATCTCACTTATTCCTGGGAAAGCCAGCAATCCCAGCCTGGAGTCCCTGAAGAATCCCTGATGGTTATAAACAGCTCAGCTGGTTCACCAGGAGTAGCCATGTCTGCTTATTTCTTGTCTATCCCTTGTTGATAGACCTCAAGGGTTGTCGATTGCAGTCTCACTTTGGAGGTGGTCTCACGGGCTAATTATTTTCAGCTACTGTGTGTTTACTTAGTGCCCTGTTGAACTGCGGGGGGCGGGGAGTGGTTGAATCTGTATACAGCTAAAGCTGCTGTTTCACAGCTGCACAGATGTGGCTACGAGAGACCACTGTTCAGAGTACCTAAGGGAAGATGATGAAACACATCTCTTCCAGAATGGAGTTTGAAGTATGAATTGGAGAAAGAACTAGAATGATATACTTTGGCTTACCTCTCCACTGCTGGTGGAGCCAAGCTAGAAAAATAACAGAAAGGGTTTAGTAGGGTTTCTTAGAAGACAGCACAGCATGGCTATGCACAGTGCACCAAAAATAGTGGGATAAAGGAAAGACCTAAAACAAAACAAAACAAAACAGACTGCTTGACTTTAAGTTATATAAACCAACAAGCCATAAAAACCTCCTACACTGTGTAGATGAACTAGATTCACTGAAATAAACTCCCTGTCTTTGAGAAACTGGTCTTAAAAAAAAAAGCCCCAACTTACAAAGACAATATTGTTCTGTAGTTGATTCTGCAGCAAAAATTCCCTTTCCCAGGGGAATAGCCTCGGTATACTTTAGGGAGCCTAGCCTTGTATCTGATAGTATGAAATATATGATCAGAACTCAGGAAGACAGACCGAACATCTGAATTGGTGGCTGGTAAGAAGGAATGCTAGGTAGCTAAGAGACTGAAAGCAACAGAGAAGGAGCCCAGAATGTCAATCAAAAACAATAAAATCAGAACATTTTACACCTGAAAGGGTCCTAGATAATGTTTTTCAATCCCTTTATGTTGCAGATGGGAAAACTGAGCCTCAAAGAGATGAAGCTACTTGTCTGAGAACCGCAGATGTTAAAGGACTTGTCTGAGTTTGCACAATAAGTAGCAGGGTTGGAATCTGAAGCTACGTCTTCTGACTTTCTCCTTAGGAAACCAGTACTCTTACCTTCATACTATTTCCTTCCAGAAGCAAGTGAAAAAAAAATAAAAAAAATAAAAAAGTCTAGAAACCAGAAGACCAAAGCAGCAACAGGGAATCCTCTCCTTTCCATGGTTACAGAAGGCCAGAGATCTGGGAATCAAGGCAAAGAAAGAAGGGGAACGAGGTCTGTTGTAGTTAGCTAAGGTTACCATAACAAAATATCACAGACGGCGGGGAGGGGGGTGATTAAACAATATGAATTTACTTCTCATAGTTTTGGAGGTTGGGAAGTCCAAGATCAAGGTGTTGGCCAATTCAGTTACCTGGTGAGAGCCTTCTTTGTGGCATGCAGACAGCCACCTTCTTGCTGTATCTTCACATAGTGAAGAAGGAGCTCTGGTCTCTCCTGCTTTCCTTATAAAGACACTAATCACATCATGAGGGCCCCATCCTCAAGACCTCGTCTAAATCTAATCACCTCCCAAAGACCCCCATCTCCAAATACCATTGCACTGAGGGTTAGAGCTTCAACATATGACTTTTATGGGATCGCAAACATTCAGACCACAAGAAGGTCTTAGAGGTCCAAGCAAGAAAAGGCCCCAAATATAAGAGGGGAAGTTAAAAAAAGAAAAAAAATAAGGATAGAGTAAAACTGGATTGTCCTCAGTCCTCTTTCACACTTCCTGCTGAGATGTGGGGGATGAGAGAGAGAAGTCTGCAGCTAGATTTAGAGTATAAACATTTTTTTCTTTAAAGACAGAGTCTCAGGCTGGGTGCGGTGGCTCACACCTGTAATCCTAGCACTCTGGGAGGCCGAGGCGGGCGGATTGTTTGAGCTCAGGAGTTCGAAACCAGCCTGAGCAAGAGCGAGACCCCGTCTCTACTAAAAATAGAAAGAAATTAATTGGACAACTAAAAATATATAGAAAAAATTAGCCGGGCATGGTGGCGCATGCCTGTAGTCCCAGCTATTCAGGAGGCTGAGGCAGGAGGATCGCTTGAGCCCAGGAGTTTGAGGTTGCTGTGAGCTAGGATGCCACGGCACTCTAGCCAGGGCAAAAGAGTGAGACTCTGTCTCAAAAAAAAAAAAAAAAAGACAGAGTCTCACTCTGTCACCCCAGGTAGAGTGCTGTGGCGTCATCGTAGCTCACTGTAACCTCAAATTCCCGGGCTCAAGCGATCCTCCTGCCTCAGCCTCCCAAGTAGCTGGGACTATAGGTGCACACCACCACACCAGGTTAATTTTCCTATTTTTAGTAGAGACGGGGTCTTGCTCTTTCTCAGGCTGGTCTCAAACTCCTGAGCTCAAGCCATCCTCCCCTCTTGGCTTCCCAGAGTGCTAGGATTATAGGTGAGAGCCTCTGCACCCCGCCAATTTAGAATATAAACATTATACTGGTTCCTGGTCCCTGATGCTGACAGCAGCAGAGTAATGGAAAGAGACCTGAACATTGAGTCAGTTAATGGTGGTTCAAGATTCAGCTCCACCACTACGTAGCTTGGTGATCTTGGACAGCTTGAGTTATCTCATTTGCAAAATGAAGATAATAATAACCTAACTAACAGGGCTATAGTAAAAACTAAATGAGATAATATTTATGACAGTACTTTTTAAATTACAAAAGGTTATATAGGTTTATTCTGATTAATGGTATGATAGTTCTGGGACTACACTAGTGTTACACATACAAAAGAAGTGGAAAACATGGTCTCTGTTCTCAAGTGTCTTATGATCCTATAGGATAAAGCTTACAAACATGCAAAGGCTTTAGGATAGCACATGGCTGCACAGGGTTGAATCAGAGAGCTCTCATCCATTGTAGATGACTTGGGTATGGCTGGGCGTGTCTGGCTAGCTGGTGGCATGGCTCTAAGGAAGTTTATTGGCAGGAAATGCCTCATTTGAGAGACCTCCTTAGGAATAGGAAGCCAAGCATGATAGGCTTCACCAAGAGTCAATGCCTTGGTTATCAGAATGAAGCAAGTATAGTTTTTATTACTCAAATGCAACACTACCTCAACCCCCTAGCTGAAGATCCAGGCCCCATGGAAGAGATTAGTTTTATGTAGACATTGAAAGAGCTGTTTCTCTATCTCTGTAATATGTTGGGGCTCAAACAACATATTTGGGACTCTTCTCTGAGTATATAACCCAAAAGAATAAGGGAAATTATTCTCTACTCTGCTACAGACCACATGCTCCTTTGATACCCAGAAGGCTCTTGATAGAGCCTTGGGAAAGACTCGGAGCACCCAGGAGAACAAGCAGAGTCATGGCAGTGCCAGCCTACAGAAGTGTCAATGACCGGCAAGGACCACAGCACAATAACTGAATGCAACAGTGTGCATTGTTCCCATCAGAGCAGTCACAGTCCTTAGCAGAAACTGCGTGCCAACTAGCATGGTGGAAGGCGGTGTTAATAGACCAGCTCAGAGCAGCAGCAGCCCTTGTTAGAGCACTATGATATTTTGGGAATTAAGGATGTTAGATAGCCTATGGAGCTGCTAGGAACATTAAGGGAGCAGGCTCCTATGTTAGCGGAGGGGCCCTAAAAAGCCAACAAAAGTTAATATAATACAGAATCATCTCAGATAACAAAAAGGTCAGGAGACTGAAATCACTGACATCACAGAGGGAATGGTAACTGGACCTTGAAGTTGATATTTTGTTGCTCTCTATGATGGTTAATTTTATGTGTCAACTTGACCAGGCTAAGGGATGCCCAAATAGCTGGTAAAACATTATTTCTCCGTGGTCTATGAGGGTGTTTAGCAATCAGATTGGCATTTGAGTCTGTAGACTGAATAAAGAAGATCCACCCTCACCAATGTGAGTGGGCATCATCCAGTTTATTAAGGGTGGAATAGAACGAAAATGCAGAAGAAAGGCAAATTTGCTCTTTCTTCTTGAGCTGGGACATCCATCTTCTCCTGCCCTCAGACATCGGTGTTCTTGGTTCTCAGGCCTTCGAGCTTGGAGTGGAGCTATACCACCAGGTTTCCAAAGCCTCCAGCTTGCAGATAGCAGATGGTAGACTTCTCAGCCTCCATAATCTCATGAGCCAATCCCTCATAATAAATCTCTTTCTATATTTCTATAGATATCCTATCAGTTCTGTTTTTTCAGAGAACCCTAATATTATACATTAGCTAATGTTGAAGGTGCCTCTTATTCCATAGGACTTAGAAAAACATTCAACTATTAACTCTCTAATATCCAGTACTGCCAACAGAGCTTGAAAAGAGTCTTTTTAAACACCACTGTGCCAGTCTACAAGCCAGGCAGCAAGTCTCATTGGCAAGCAGTTTTCGTGGTTTGCCTATACGCAGAGCAGCTGCTGCTTCTGCTTTTTTCCAAAGAAAACTTTCTCTGTATACTGCCTTGCCCCAGAGACCTACTAGAGACAAAGAATCCTTAACTTTCTCCCTGGTGAATGGGTTGTTCAGAGTCCCCTATGCCACTTAGGAAAAGTTAGAAATAGGTGATAGCTGGGAAGCAATAGAACTAGTTTATCCATGGCTTTTCCCACTGAAGATTCCCTGCAAAGATGGTTTCTAGGGTTGCTTAGGGAACCTGCAGCAGCAAATCTCAAGTGGTCTGGTGGTTGCCATAAACAACACTCTCTCTTCCCTGAAAACAAGAGACAGGTGCACTTTCACACGTCGGAGATGAAGGTATGGGGATAGGGAGAAAAATTTATTGTGCTTAATTCTGAATTAACTTAAAACATGACTACTCAATGAACTGGAAGCTAAACCTCCTTTAATATTTCCTAAGGTAGAAAGGACTTTACTCTTGTGGAGAGAGACATCAGTAGCAATCTAGCTAAGTGAAATAAACCAAATGAAACTTAATGAAGATAAAAGTTTCCAGGTCTAGAAGCTCGCTACTTGAATGTAAGCAAAGAAAAGAGGTATAAATCAGTGGTTCTTAATTTTTAGTGTCCATAATAATCATCTAGAGACATTGCCCCAGTAATTCTAATTCCGTAAGTCTGATTTGAGGCATAGGCAACAGTAGCCTTACTTACTCTTCTTTCCGCCACTGTCAAGAGTCTACAAGCAACGTATTCAACCTAAACTTTGGAGCCTACATCAGACCTGCTGAAATAATAGAAAAAAAGCTAGGAAATCCATAAAAAGAAGGAGCCTGAAGACTTGACTCCTCCCTTGGTTGCTGGTCCTTTCACTGATAAACTCCTTTCTTATTCCCAAGATACCACCCCTATGTACCACTTCTGAGTTTGGAGGAAGTTTTTACTATAGCTAGAGAAAGAGTGCAGGAGCAGCTATTGGCAAGATTTTAGCAGTGCACTCTTCTTGTTGCTATGGTATAGCTACACTCCACACCAGAGACCCCAGAAATGAGGAGGAGAAAACCAGAGTCCCACCTGGGTTTCAGGAACCAATCTTCCTCTACACCTGTGAACGTGAATATCGGGCTTCTGGTGGCTGTAGATACTGCCTTGATGCCCTTCAAATCGCAAAGTCTTTGATATAATTATAAGGCCAATTTTTTTACTGATACATAATAATTGTACCTATTTATTGCGTACTTGCGGTATTTTGATAAATGCATTCAATGTGTAATGATCGAATCAGGATAATTAACATATCCATCACCTCAAACATTTATCATTTCTTTGTATTGGGAACATTCCAAATCTTCTCTTTTAACTATTTTGAAATATACAGTAAATGACTATTAACTATAGTCACCCTACTATGCTATCAAACACTAGAACTTGTTCTAACTGTATTTTTGTACCCATTAACCTACCTCTCTTCAACCCCTCCACCCCCTTACCCTTCCCAGCCCCTGGTAACTATCATTCCACTTTGTACCTCCATAAGATCAACCTATAAAGCCAAATCTGACCGCATCCTCTATTTATCTCTCATTACTAGTTAATTGATTTATCTGTTTATTCAAAAAATTCCCAGAGCCCCTTCTTCCCAGGACGCTCTTTGGCCATTCTCTACTTTTTAAAACTTATTACTGCAGAAAATTTCAAACACGGAAATGTAAAGAGAATAGTACAATGACCCCCTATTTGCCTATCACCCAACTCAATTATCAACTTTCTGCCACTCTACAAGTAGTTTCCATGAAGGCAGAAATTGTCTGTTTGGTATCCCAAGAGCCAAAGAAAATGTCTGGCTTATGAGCATTTAATAAATTGGTGCTGAATTAATCCACTATGAAGATGACACTGGGTTACTGTGCTAGATGTTGCAGGAGATACTGAGACAAATTAGACCCAGCTCCTGCCTCCAGGGAGTTTATAGTCTGGAAGGGAGCTAATCTAGTTCGCCTCCCAGTGGGCAGGACACACCTGCCACAGTTAAGTTCATGTTGACTGCTCTACATGGAAAGCATCTAGTTGTCCATTCTCTAAGGATCAACCAGAACTCAATGTGGTAGGTAGGTTACTCTTCCTCCCGGAAGGGGAAGACTCTTACTCTCCTCATCTCTACAAGACAGCTGGCTGAGACACAAAGAACTCAGGTAAGCAACACGAACAGAAAGCTGCAGGGACGGACAAATGGAAAGAGAATCCATCCCTGGGGAAGTGGGCATTTCACAAGAAGTGTCACTGTGAGCAAATTCCTTCTGAAAGAAGGTGGCCAGCAGTTGGGTACTTAAAGGGAATATGTTGAGCAAGTGCAAAGAGATGGAGATGTGTCCACAAGTAATAAGGGCCTTAATACCAGAAGTCACATCCTAGCCTAGATTGGATAGGACAGGAATAGCAAAATCACAGAGGAAATGAAACTGTAGAACTTGCAAGAAGAGACAGAGGGGACCAGACATCTTTAAGCCATATCTGGCTAAGAATTTTCAGAAGATCCCAGCAAGAAAAGAATTATAAATTACAATGAGAGCCCCACTCTAAACCAACTAACCAGCTTTTAGAATGCTGAAAACAATTTTATTCAAGTTAACTCTGTAGTAAATCATACATTTTTCATACCAGGATATGTATTTATTCTTAATAAGTCCTTATCAAATATGCCTTTAACAAGGCTCATTTATGCCATAGTACCAAGATATGTACATATACAGATACAACATAAGATGCCCACAGAAGATAACAGGCAAAGTATAATGGAAGCTCAAAGGAAGGAAAGTTTTCTTGCAGCTGGTAGAATTGGGGAAGGTTTGTAGAAATGGACATTTCAACTGGACCTTGAAAGATGCACAAGATATGGACATGTATGGGAGATAAGGATAGGACATTTCTTAATAATAACCATCTTGTGATTTGTTTGGGCTTGTTGTGTCTTTTAATACAAACTCCATACCACTTACAAATTCATAAATTGTGCATTGTAAATGGTATACAGTGGTTCAGATATCGGTATCCGCTCCTCTTCCCTTAGAAACTGGTAATAACCCTTAACCAGCGTGGCAAAGGGACTAATGTGGATACAATTCCAGATCTTCTTCTGTGTGCCTATTCTGGATTTGTCTCTACCGTGTTTTGCTGGGATGTTTTCTTGACTCTGAGTTTTATGTTTATGCATTTGCTCAAAGTCAGTCTGTGTTAAGCTCCCTCCCATTCCTGCCATCACTGCATCATCAAACATCACCTGGTATGTTCTCTTCCTTAGCTTTTTCAATGCATACATGATCATACAGAAGCACATAGAAAGACATATATTAGGGGATTTGTTAGTTTAAATAGACCTTTTTTAGCAGTCTTAGGTTTACAGAAAATTTGAATAGAAAGTACAAAGTTTCCATATACTCACCACACCCACCAACCCTCACATTTCCCCTATTATTAACCTCTTGCATTAATGTGGTGCATTTGTTCTAATTGATGAGCCGATATTGGTATTTTATTATTAACTGAAGTACATAGCTTATGTTAGGCTACATTCTTTGTTTTGTACATTCTATGGGTTTTGACAAATGCATAATGTGATGTATCCACCATTAATAGTATCATACAGAATAGTTTCACTGCCCTAAAAATTCCTTGTTTCCCCCTATTTATCCTTCCTTCCTCCCTACCCCAAATACCGATCCTTTTACTGTCTCCATAGTTTTCATTTTGTTTGGTTTTGTTTGAGACAAGGTCTCACTCTGTTGCCTGGGCAAGGGTTGTCATCACAGCTCACTGCAACCTCAAACTCCTGGACTCAAGCTGCCTCAGCCTCCCAAGTAGCTAGGACTACAGGCACACACCACCATGCTCTGCTAATTTTTTTTATTTTTTGTAGAGACAGGGTCTCACTGTGTTGCTCAGTCTGGTCTCCATCTCCTTGCCTCAAATAATCGTCCTGTGTTGGCCTCCCAAAGTGCTAGGATTAGAGGCGTGAGCCACTGTGCCTGGCCTATCTCCCTAGATTTGACTTTACCAGAATGTTATATAATTGGAATCATTCAGTATGTAGTTTTTTCAGATTGGCTTCTTTCACTTAGTGATATGTATTTAAGTTTCCTCCATATCTTTTCATGTTTGATATGCATTTCTTCTTAGCAGGAAATAATATTCCACTGTATGGATATACCACAGTTTGTCCATTTGCCTATCGAAGGACATCTTGGTTGCTTCTGAGTTTTGGCAATTACGAATAAAGCTTCTACAAACATCCATGTGCAGGTTTTTGTGTGAACATAAGTTTTCAACTCATTTGGGTAAATAGAAAGGAACATGATTGCTGGATATATGGTTAAGAGTGTGATTTCGTTTAATTTAGTAAGAAACTGCCAAAATATATTCCAAAGTGGCTATGCCATTTGCATTCCCACCAGCAACGAATGAGAGTTCCTGTTGATCCATAACCTCACCAGCATTTGGCGTTGTCAGAGTTTGGAATTTTAAGTGCGCAGTGGTATCTCATTGTTAATTTGCATTTCCCTAATAACATATGTTGAACATCTTTTCAGGTACTTATTTCCCATCTGTATATCTTCTTTGATGAGGTGCCTATTCAGATCTTTTGCCCATTTTTTCATTGAGCTGTTTTTGTATTGTTGAGGGAGTTTGCTTTTATTTTACAAAAAACATCACATTTTATATATATATGTGCGTG
>NW_012151730.1:1135173-1135679 GCF_000956105.1 Propithecus coquereli
GCAGGAAATAATATTCCACTGTATGGATATACCACAGTTTGTCCATTTGCCTATCGAAGGACATCTTGGTTGCTTCTGAGTTTTGGCAATTATGAATAAAGCTTCTACAAACATCCATATGCAGGTTTTTGTGTGAATGTAAGTTTTCAACTCATTTGGGTAAATAGAAAGGAACATGATTGCTGATCATACGGTAAGAGTGTGATTTCGTTTAGTCTAGTAAGAAACTGCCAAAATATCTTCCAAAGTGGCTGTGCCATTTGCATTCCCACCAGCAACGAATGAGAGTTCCTGTTGGTCCATAACCTCATCAGCATTTGGCGTTGTCAGAGTTTGGAATTTTAAGTGTGCAGTGGTATCTCATTGCTAATTTGCATTTCTCTAATAACATATGTTGAACATCTTTTCAGGTACTTATTTCTCATCTGTATATCTTCTTTGATGAGGTGCCTATTGAGATCTTTTGCCCATTTTTTTTTTTTTTTTTGAGACACAGTCTCACTCTG
>NW_012151730.1:1136429-1143302 GCF_000956105.1 Propithecus coquereli
AGCTCTTCACTTGTTATCTGTGTCACCTTGAGCAAGTCACCTGATCTCTCTGTGCCACAGGTTCTTCATTACTCCCTATAAAACAAAGATAATAATACCTCATAGGGTTGTTGTGGGATTGCTTGTAAAGGGTATGTGCATTTTCAATTTTAATAGATGTTGCAAGGTTGCCTTCAAAAAGGTCAACAAGGTTCATATTTTGACCTACCTGGGACATAGGCAGAGGGATTGGCTTAAAGCAGGAGCACAGATACTTTACCCATGATCATAGGTAGGAAGGTGGGTAGATGTGTTGGGAGTCCATGGAAGTCTGGTTGCTTCTACTCTCTGAGTAAAATAGGAGTCAAGGTCATGATGTGAGAGTTAAGATGTTTTAAGGAGAGAGGAAGAGCCATGGAATTCTCATCTAGAAGAGTGGGTAAGTGAATGGACTAGGGGTGCACCATGCTTGCTGGGCAGCACCAGGGCCCACTTGAAGTTCATGGCCTAGATTTTAAAGTGAGACCACTCAGCTTTTCTGTGTTTTTTTTCCACTTTCAGGTGCTCAGACCAGGTGAGAGTTTTTGTGTATCCAGGGTTGTGGTTTTGCTAGATAAATATGATGAATCAAGAAAGGGATTAGAGAGTTTAGAGTATATACAAGGATATGGATATAACGATTGATCATGGAATTTAAGCTCCGTAAAGAGGGGAGAGAGGACATCGAGGGAGTGAGGCATAGGGAAAGGCAGTAGACTCAATGGATGGGAGGGCCTGGGACTGAAGAATTGCAGGTGTCAGGGTACTGAAAAGATTGTGCAGGAGGCGAGAGAGTGAAATGCATGGCACGGATGAAAAGGTCGCAATTGGCAGGGCTCGGTGGCTCATGCCTGTAATCCTAGCACTCTGGGAGGCCAAAGCGGGAGGATTGCTTGAGCGCAGGAGTTCGAAACCAGCCTGAGCAAGAGCAAGACCCTGTCTCTACTAAAAATGGAAAAAATTAGCCGGGCATGGTGGTGAATGCCTGTAGTCCCAGCTACTCGGGAGGCTGAAGCAGCAGGATCACTGAAGTCCAGGAGTTAGGGGTGGCTGTGAGCTAGGCTGATGCCATGGCAACTCTACTCAGGGCAATGGAGTGAGACACTGTCACAAAAAAGAAAGAAAGAAAGAAAGAAAAGTTTACAATTATTGGTAAAACAAGATGGAAACAGGGTGAAGGACAATAATCAACGGAGGAGAAGAGGTCAAGGAACTGAGAGGCAGGGTGTTGGAAGGATCATCTACATGTACATTAAGATTACTGAGAATTAAGACAGGAGAAACTCTGGAGAGAGAGTAAACCAGGAGCTAAAATGGCAGATAAATGAGGGGGGTGTATTGGGACAGGGAGAATGGCAGGGGTTATCAGAGGGGAAAGACTGAGAATGACCTGAAAGTGGCAGGATACCTACCTGGTATCCAGGCCCAGGGTTATGACAGCCATGGGAGAAAATACAGCCACCATTTGAAAGGGCTTTTTTAGGGCAAGAAGATGAAGAGATTCTTCAAAGAAATATTTGAGAATATAGGTAATTTTGCTGATAATGGACTATAAATTTTAGAGTAAACAATGGAACAGTTTTAGGAGTTGGGAGGGGCGGGAGAGGAGACAGAGTAGGGTCTCTGCCAGTCCTTCTGGGGATTCAAATGTGGGATATGAGGTCTCAGGGAAGAACTCCAACCTCATAGAGGAAGGCAAGAAGTAACAAGACTCCAAAGGTGATAACCAGGCAAGCAAGCAGGTTGGTTGGCCACAACCCCATGGTGGCTAAAAATTGACAGTGAAACTTAATAGATAGGATCAAGACAGTTCATTACTCACAGCACAGCAAACAGCAGGAGTATCAGTCTAATCATGCTATTCCCCTTGCCCTAAAGCCCCACAGGATGACATAATAGGCCCAGTTGGATGCTACACATGCAGTGGGTTATGCTACAGCTGAGAAATTCAGGGCCGAGGGCTCAGCATCTCTTATAGTAAATCACAGAAAATCCAGCCCCCTTCCCCTAGGAAGGGTGCCCCTAAGCAAGCAGACCACAGTAGTCATACCACGGTCACCTTGATTTACTTAGTTGCTCAACTGACCAACCATAGAAACAGTTCAGTATCAGGGGACCATAAGTCTTGCAGTTTGATACCCTCTGCAAGGACGTACAGGGCCCATAGAGGACTTCCTCTTCCAACAAGAGGGATTACTTAGGAGGCTGGGCTTTTTGTAGTGACTGACATAAACAGGGATAAATCTAACAAATTTAAAACAAACAGAAGTTGCAATTCTGTTGAGTATTGCTGGGGGATAAGGAGTGGTGGATGTCTGGGTATCATTTTTTTACCTCTGTTAATGGAGGTAAGGAAGTCCACGGATGCAGGTTCTCAGCCTTAGTTCATGTACCTGCTCTTGACCTCTGTATGATGCAGGCAGAAGGACTGGGGCAAGGGGAAGGTTATGACCAGGTTCTCAGGTATTCAAGGTCACTCTTGGCTCCTGTTGGGGGAGGAGCAAGTTTATACCAGATACAGACTCTACTTTGATACCTATCGAAGAAGTTGAGATTTCTCAGGAAGCCTGGTATTAGCATGAGGGTGGGACCTACTCTTCGATCCCTGACGATGTGGATAAAAGGCCTGAAGGATACATGGTCTTAGCTTAGAGCATGGGCCCCGTTTGCACTCTTAATGATGGGGTAAAAGAACTGAAGTAGGCGTGGTCTTAATTCCCATGCACCAGTTCACTCTGACTCCTCTTGGAGAAGAGCAAACATATCTGAATGTTTCTTTGGTCTTCATCTCTCTCTTTTAAATATATATAACATAAAATTTACCATTTTAACCATATGTAAGTGTACAGTTCTGTAGCATTAAGTACATTCGCATTGTGCAGCCATCACGACCATCCATCTCTGGAAATTTTTTCATCTTCCCAAACTGAAACTCTGTACCCATTAAATACTAACTCCCCCTTCTCCTCGTGCCCCTACCCCCAGGCAACCACTGTTCTACTTTCTATCTCCATGAATTTGACTACTCCAGGTACCTCACATAAATGGAATCATACAATATTTGTCCTTTTGTGTCTGGCTTATTTCACCCCAGCATGTCTTTGAGGTTCATTCACGTGGTAGCATGTGTTAGAATAGCATTCCTTTTTAAAGCTAAATAATGTTCCATTGTACATATATTCCATATTTTGTTTATCCATTCATCCATTGATGGACACTTGTGTAGACTTTGAACTTGTTGATTACAATTTCTGGGAAAGCTGGAAGGCCCCTTTTCCATCCTGATGGTGGAAATAGGAAGTGCATGCAATTTCATCATAATCCTAACTCGTATGTATCTTTGGTACATATATACTAATAACATTGGTCTATGTATGGCCCTATTTATTATTTACTATTTACCTATTTAATAATGCAACAAATTCACTACCTAACTTAAAAATGGAACGTTGCTAATAATTTATATCTGTTTGCTTCTTCCTTTTCCTATCCCCTTGCCTACTCCCAGAACGTCTTGCTTTTCTTACATTTTATCACATTATTTATGCCTGAAAAATATAATGTACATAACACTATCCATTTGTCAAAACAATAGAACTTTTCAGCACAGAGCGAACCATGATATATGCAAATTTTAAAAAAATCAACTAGGAGGACAGGAGAGTCTAAGAAGGAATGCAGACCGTGACAAAAAAATCTAACCGGGTACAAATGACATAGCTTCACTGAAGAGGGTGGGAGAACAGAGGTGTAGACCTAAATGTCTTTGGAAACTCTAGAAACTGTAAGACTAAAGACAAAAAGAACTATACATAAGCCTCCTCTAGTTGGTAAAGTTGTTTCCCATGGGGGTATGGGTTAACAACTCTAAAGCCACTGTACAAACGTACTGGGAATGAGCAAGTAAGTAAATGGCTGATGGTGGAACTGGGGTTCTCGCTGTTGGAGTGAGAGGTTACAGGTAAGAACAAAGGGGGAACTAGAATGAACCATATGGTACTGGACTAGAGTGGGAGATAGCAATATGAACTCATGTTTAACTGAATATAGATACCAACCGATATGTAGGGGATAATTATAGTACATGCGTACATACAGGTTAGTGTACATACTTTTATTTCCTAGCTCTGTGCTTCAAGAAGCCTAAAAGCAATGACACCCCTGTAGTGGCAAGGACACCCAGTGCTTAAATCTTGATTTCTAATACCATTCTCCAATAATATATTTTAAGTTGTCCTTACCTTATATAGTTTCTGTTTCCTCCAGACACTTTTTTTTGGAGATATAATACCACAAAACTCACATTTTTCCATGAAAAAATTATGGAAAGAAGTTTTGTTTTGTCTGCTTGTTTTATTCTCTATCTTCAATATTAGAGGCTTTGCATGGGTCATTTTTGGGGAAACAAGATTCTCCAGAGAAATTTTTTTCAATCTCCTGCCTGGACAGTAAAGGTATGTGTTCTGAGAAACAAGTGAGAAAGAGAGTTAGGGGGTCTGTGGTTCAGCATTTAGTATATGAATAGTCACTTAATCCTGTTTTACTGGGCCTACCAGCCCTCAATGCAGAACTTCTTATTTTATCTTCTCCAGAGAATATAACTGGAGTCTTGTCCTGGCACAAGGGATAGGCAGTCAACCAAGGGAACCAAGTGGGACATTTATCCTTTCTCACTTAGCTTTCACATAACCCTCTTTGTTTTACTGCCAACCTGCCTTCTCTTTCACACCCAGTTCCAGAGGACCTTAGTGCTGCCAAATCCTACACCTTCTGAAGATATTGTCGTATAATTCAGGTTGATTATCAGATTTCCCAACTGCCAGTTTGGGGTCTAGCTTTCTCAGTTCTGTCAAATCAATAACTCTTTGGTTATTTTCTACTGTTTTTCTAATCCTAGTGGGTTTTTACCTTTAAAAAAAAATCCCCTTACTGTAATTATACTGGTGCTTTGAGGGGGAGGGAAATTAGATGTGTGATCAGTTTGCCATCTTAACCCAGAACCTTCTTACCTCTAGTCTTGTCCCCATCAGATCTTACCTCCAAGCCCCTACTTCATTTCTTGCCAGAAACAAGTGAGATCAGGGTTAGGGAGACTAAACTGCTGCCTGTGGGGGGCAACAGTCATTTAGTTCAATGTCAATGAGGGCATGGCAAACTCTGTCTCCACCTGGGTCAACGCTGAGATCCAAGAGGCACTCTCTCAGGGGTTAGACACAGCAGCAGGCACCATCACACCGTGGCAATGTTATTAAATAATAATCAAGCAGTTGGTTTGAAATTGAACCTAGTAGGGAAGACCAGAGATGGGGCCCAACCCCAAGAAAGAGCAGCCTGACAAGAACGGGATAGGTTGTCACTCAAGCCAATGGTAAGGCTCAGGGCAGGCCTTTAGTTTCAGTGAGGAAAACTTAAGAACTAATCCAGAAACCACATACATTAATAATAAGAGCTGGAGCGGTACACTCCGGCTTAAAGGACTCACCCTCTGAACGAGGCTAATACCATAGAGGCTAACCATAGTCCCAGGGTTTGTCTGCTCAGAGTATGATCCAAGTTCCAACAGCCAGGGTATCGGACATACAGAATCTCAGGCTCTTCTCTAAGCCTATCAGCACTTGCATTCTAACAAGACCCCAGCTGATATAAATTTGCCCATGGTTTGAAGGACTTCAATATCTACAGTTGGGTCAGGCTGAGGGTAACGGGTACGACAATTAGTTATACTCTTACAGAGAATATAATGTTTTTCTTTTTGCAGAAAAAAAAAAAGAAATCACATTGAGCTGACCCTACTTTATTTATGATGGGTAAATGGATTTTCCAATGCTAGATCCACTCGGATAAAACCCAAGTGTACCATTATCATGGGACTTACCAAAGTCAATAAAATTTGAGGGGAGGGGCCAGGCACACTGCATCACTCCTGTAATCCTAGCACTTTGGAAGCAAAGGTGGGAAGATCACTTGAGGACAGGAGCTCGAGACCAGTCTGGGCAACATAATGAGACCCTGTCTCTCCAAAAATATTCTTAAAAATTAGCCAGGTGCAGTGGCACCTGCCGGTAGTCCAAGCTACTCGGGAAGCTGAGGCAGGAGGATCGCTAGAGCCCAGGAGTTCGAGGTTGCAGTGAGCTATGATGATGCCACTGCATTCCAGCCTGGGCAACAGAGTAAGACTCCATCTCTAAAAAAAAAAAAAAATTTGAGAGGAGGTCATATTTGTTCAATTAATACAGTAGGGTCCTATCATACTCTTAGTATTAAGTTCATTTTATGAAAGCACTAAAAGCAGGATAGAGAAACAAGTGTTTTATGGTACAATAATTGAGAAAAGTTTAGAAACACAAACCAAGAAGAACACTAATTAGAATGTAGGATCGGTGTAGCTTCATATTCTTGGTAGAGTCGAAACATAATGATATTTAGAGTCAAAAGACCTAGTTTGAATCCCCATTCTGTCACTTACTGGCTAATAATAGGCAAGTTATTCAACCACTGGGGACTCATCTGAAAATGAGGAATAATAGTACCAAATCATAGGTACTAAATAAGATGGTGAAGGTACTTTAAAATTGGGGCACTGGCCAGGCATGGTGGCTCACACCTATAATCCTAGCACTTTGGGAGGCTGAGGTGAGAGGACTGCTTGAGGCCAGAAGTTCAATACCAACCTGAGCAACATAGTGAGACCCTCCTCTCTATAAAAAATAGAAAAATTAGCCGGGTGTGGTGGTGCACACCTGTAGTCCCAGCTACTCAGGAGGCTGAGCCAGGAGGACGGCTTGAGATCAGGAGTTCCAGGTTGCAGCGAGCTATGAAGAGACCACTGCACTCTAGCCCAGGCAACAGAGCAAG
>NW_012151730.1:1143482-1144817 GCF_000956105.1 Propithecus coquereli
ATCTAACCAGGTACAAATGACATAGCTTCATTGAAGAGGGTGGGAGAAGAGAGGTGTAGACCTAAATGTCTTTGGAAACTCTAGAAACTGTAAGACTAAAGACAAAAAGAACTATACATAAGCCTCCTCTAGTTGGTGAAGTTGTTTCCCATGGGGGTATGGCTTAACAACTCTAAAGCCACTGTACAAACGTACTGGGAATGAGCAAGTAAGTAAATGGCTGATGGTGGAACTGGGGTTCTCGCTGTTGGAGTGAGAGGTTACAGGTAAGAACAAAGGGGGAACTAGAATGAACCATATGGTACTGGACTAGAGTGGGAGATAGCAATATGAACTCATGTTTAACTGAATATAGATACCAACGGATATGTAGGGGATAATTATAGTACGTGTATACATACAGGTTAGTGTACATACTTTTATTTCCTAGCTCTGTTCTTCGAGAAGCCTAAAAGCAATGACACCCCTGTAGCAACAAGGACACCCAGTGCTTAAATCTTGATTCTAATACCATTCTCCAATAATATATTTTAAGTTGTCCTTACCTTATATAGTTTCTGTTTCCTCCAGACACTTTTTTTTGGAGATATAATACCATAAAACTCACATTTTTCCAAGAAAAAATTATGGAAAGAAGTTTTGTTTTGTCTGCTTGTTTTATTCTCTATCTTCAATATTAGAGGCTTTTCTCAGATATCTGGTAGTGTTGGCTGTCTATTCTTGATTAAGAGTGGGGAACGAAACAGCTAATTGAAATCTCCAAGCACGTCCGTGGGGTTTATCAACCTTAAACTTCACCGTAGGGGTGATTTGCATGGGTCATTTTTGGGGAAACAAGATTCTCCAGAGAAATTTTTTTCAATCTCCTGCCTGGACAGTAAAGGTGTGTGTTCTGAGAAACAAGTGAGAAAGAAGGTTAGGGGGTCTGTGTTTCAGCATTTAGTATATGAATAGTCACTTAATCCTGTTTTACTGGGCCTGCCAGCCCCCAGTGCAGAACTTCTTATTTTACCTTCTCCAGAGAATATAACTGGAGTCTTGTCCTGGCACAAGGGATAGGCAGTCAACCAAGGGAACCAAGTGGGACATCTATCCTTTCTCATTTAGCTTTCACATAATCCTCTTTGTTTTACTCCCAACCTACCTTCTCCTCCACACTCAGTTCCAGAGGACCTTAGTGCTGCCAAATCCTACACCTTCTGAAGATATTGTCATATAATTCAGGTTGATTATCAGATTTCCCAACTGCCAGTTTGGGGTCTAGCTTTCTCAGTTCTGTCAAATCAATAACCCTTTGGTTATTTTCTACTGTTTTTCTAATCCTAGTGGGTTTTT
>NW_012151730.1:1153779-1155126 GCF_000956105.1 Propithecus coquereli
AAAAAAAAAAAATTCCTATGACTAAACAACAAAAAACAAACAACCCAATTCAAAAATGAGCAAAAGGCTTAAATAGGACATTTCTCCAAAGAAGATATACAGATGGTCAATAAGCACATGAAAAGATGCTCAACATCACTAATCATTAGGGAAATGCAAATCAAAACCATAATGAGATATCACTTCAATCCATTAGGATGATTATTATTTAAAAACAAAAATAAAACAGAAAATAACAACTATTGGCGAGGACGTGGAGAAATTAGAGCCCTCGTGCAATGCTGGTGGGAATGTGAAAAATAGTATGGCAGTTCCTCAAAAAATTTTAAAAAGAATTACCATACAGGCTGGGCGCAGTGGCTCACACCTGTAATCCTAGCCCTTTGGGAGGTTGAGGCAGGAGGATCACTGGAGGCCAGGAGTTCGAGACCAGCCTGAGGAGGAGCAAGACCCTGTCTCTACAAAAAATAGAAAAATTAGCCAGACATGGTGGTGCGTGCCTGTAGTCCCAGCTACTCAGGAGGCTGAGGCAGGAGGATCATGTAAGCCCAGGAGTTTGAGGTTGCAGAGAGCTGTGATGACATCACTGCACTCTAATCCAGTCAATAGAACAAGACCCTGACTCAAAAAAAAAAAAAATTACCATATAATCCAGCAATTTTACTTCTGGGCAGTATATACACAAGGACTTAAACAAATACCTATACACCCATGCTCATAGTAGCATTATTCACATGTAATAGCCAAAAGGTGGAAACAACCCAAATGTCCATCAACAGAAGAATAAACAAAATGTTGTATATACATACAATCGAGTATTATTCAACCTTAAAAAGAAAGGATATTCTGACACATGCTACAGTATAGACGAACCTTGAAGACAGTAGACTGGGTGAAGTATGCCAGATACGAAAGGACAAATACTGTATGATTTCACTTACGTCAGGTACTTGGAGTAGTCAAATTCCAGAAAGAGACAGAAAATAGAATGGTGGTTGCCAGGGGGTAGGGGGTAGTAGGGAATAGGGAGTTAGTGTTTAATGGGTACAAACTTTCAGTTTGGAAAGATGTAAAAGTTTCAGAGATGGATGGCTGTGCTGATTGATTGCACAACAATGTAATTATATCAATATTTAATGCCACTGAATTTTATACCTAAAAATGGTTAAAATGGTAAAGTTTATGTTATATATATTTTACTACAAAACAAAAACCAAACAAACAACAAAACAGAAATCGGATCTTCTTACTCTCCTTCTTAAAATCCTTTTTCCGTCTCCTCACTTAGGCCAGAGGGGAAAATAAAAATCAAACCCTCGGCCGGACATGGTGGCTCACGCCTGTAAT
>NW_012151730.1:1155176-1156218 GCF_000956105.1 Propithecus coquereli
TTTTTAAAACCTGCCGGAATAGGCAATTATCTACATGTTGTGACTTAATAGCCAGCAGAAAAGGCTCTTGCTCCATGTTAACTACAATGTCTGAAATTCCACCATCCATGTATAATTCCTTGAGGTTAAATAAGCCTAGTGTGTCCATGAATCTCTCTGTTAAAATGCAAATTCTACAATGGAAATGTAATGAATTCTTGTTTGTGTTATTGCTTTAATTTTTTTTTATTGCAGCCCAGGCCTTATAAGGACATACTACTTCAATTTTCAAAAATTTTTATATTTATTATCTGGTTTTTTCTTTCAATTCTGTGAGATAGTGAGGTTGATATTGTTGCTATTTTTGCCATCACAAGTTAACTAAAGTTAACTAAGATAGTTGAAGTGACTTATCCAAGTTCACACAAATAGTCACTACTATCTTGAAACTCAAGTCAAATGTTTAAGTCATTCTTGATTCTTCCTTTTCCCTACCATCTTACATTTGAACCGTGAGAAGATTCTATCAATGCTACCTCCAAAATATTCTCAAATCCACTTTCTCCTCTCCATATCTATTGCTATTTACATTATCTACCATCTTTCTACACCATTACCATCTCTACACCGTAATCTCTCACCTGGATTACATCAATAGCCTGCCAATTCTTCTCCTCGCTTTCACTTTAGCCCCACAATTCATCCTCTTAAGATAGCCAGAATGACCTTTTAAAAACAGAAATTGAATTTTCAATATATGGTGCTAAGAAAACTGGATATCCACACATAAAATAATGAAATTGGACCATCACCTTACATAATACCCAAAAATAAACTCAAAATGGATCAAAGACCTAAACATAGGAGCTAAATTATAAAATTCTTAGGAGAAAACATAGGGAAAAAGTTTCATTGTACTTGACAATAATTTATTGGATATAACACCAAAAGGATACGCAACAAAAGAAAAAATAAATAAATTGGACCTCATCAAAACTAAAAACTTTTGTACATCAAAGGATGTACAAAAGGATTTACACTATCAATAGAGTAAAAAGGCAAC
>NW_012151730.1:1158238-1177351 GCF_000956105.1 Propithecus coquereli
GATTGCTTGAGCCCAGGAGTTTGAGGTTGCTGTGAGCTAGGCTGATGCCACGGCACTCACTGTAGCCCGGGCAAAAAGAGTGAGACTCTGTCTCAAAAAAAAAAAAAAAAAAATCAAACCCTTTACTTATTTCCCTTGGCATTTACCATGGACTGCAAGACTCTGCATTACCTGGCTGATGCTTACTTTGCCAACCTCTTTTTGGGAAGTAAAGGAGGAGGAAGGAAGAAATTAATTAGAGCTGAGATCCAAATCCAGGTCTCCTAACTCTCAGTGACATGTTCTGTCTACTGTAGTTACCTGCCTCCTATACTTGTAAATTATATTTTAGCAAATTGCTTTCCAACATGACTCCTTGCCAAGAGTCAGGTCCTTACCTACATAGCATAACTTCTTTCATGAAGAAACGAATTCTTAACAGGTGACACTGACAGAAAAGCAGAATGGAGGAGGTAGGTGTAGTTAGTTCTGGGAAGGCAGGGAAAGCTTCACAGAGGAAGGGCTATGAGAAAGCTTTAAGGGTAAGTAGGATTTCCATGGGTAAAGGAGGAAAAAAGAACATTGAAGGCAAAGGACAGCCAGAGCGAAGACCTGGAAAATGATCCTGTTTGGTCTGCCTGAGGACTGTCAGGTAGACAGAGTGGTCAGAGCAGATGGGGTGTGGACTGGGGGGAGTGGGAGATGAAGCTGGAGAGAGGTGGTTTGGGACCTAAAAAGGAGGGCAGAACTAAAAGCCACAATTAGGAAACTTGACTTTAAGAGAAAAAGAAAGCAAGTGGAAAACAATGTAGAAATGGAGCTAAGGGGCCCCAGAAGGTCGTGCTGGAGAGAGGGAAAGGACACAGTGATCATAGGCCCAAGTGCCGGGCACCGGAGCACTTGGGGACTTAGAGAGGGGAAGAGAGAAAGATGGGAAAGAAAAAAAGAAGAGTCTCTTCTGCCTATGCTCAGACAAGGAAATACGAGGAGGGGACCAGAAGTGGATTTCAAACATTTATGATCTTGTTCAGTTAGAGGCAAACGGTGTAGTTTGAACTTGAAATCAAGAGACCTTATCTTAGCCCCTTTTCTCTCCTATAACGGTATACCACAGACTGGGTAATTTATAAAGAAAAGAAATTTATTTCTCACAGTCCTGGAGGCTTGGAAGTCCAAGAGCGTGGCAGTGGCACCTGATGAGGGACATCGCACAGCAGAGGGGTGGGAGGCAGAAGCAAGCGGGTGAGACATAGAGCGCGTTCCTTTCATCAGCAGCTCACGCTAATAACGAACCCACTCCCCGAGATAATGGCATTAGTCCATTCGTAAAGACTCCGCCCTCACGACTTAGTTACCTCATGAAGGCTCTGCCTCCTAATACTGTTACAATGGCAATTAAGTTTCTAACTCATGAACTTTGGAGGACATATTCAAACCATAGCACCCCTTAACAGGAAAAAGATGTGTGTGGCGGGGGGAGAATTCTATAAGCTGTGATCCAGGCAGAGATGGGGAGGCAGAGGTGAGTGGTAGGGAGATCCACTCTCAAGATTTCAAGGATCAAAACCAAACACAAAAGACTGTGAAGTTCCCAAGACCATCTTAGAGGTAGTCAGAAACTATAGACCAGGCACTGCTATTATACAAGCTATGGAGTGAACCTGTGTAACTTCCTCACCCATGTTAGTTTTTTTTTTTTATCTCTTGTCTGTTTTCCTTTAATGGTTTTGCAGTAAAACGTGTAAAGTGGAAAGGACCCTGTGTCTTGGGAAGTGGCTGGGAGGGAAGCTGGGCTATGTCTCCTTCATAGTCAGAGGAGAAGGAATAAACCTGAAGGAGGGGGTGAGTGGTGGTGGTTAAAGTTCCACATGAAAAAACACTTTATGGAAAGCATTTGGCTTGAATTGATGCAGAGAAATTTGTGTTGCAACAAAACACAACCTCGAATTGCTACCAGCGTGGTCTGAGCCACCATCGTCTCTTGCCTGGACCACTGCAATAACCTCCTGACTGGTCTCTCTGTTTCCACCCTTCCCCTGTGGTCAATTCTTAGCTCAGAGCCTGAGGAATCTTTTAAAAATTAAGGTCAGGCCGGGCGCGGTGGCTCACGCCTGTAATCCTAGCACTCTGGGAGGCCCAGGCGGGCGGATTGTTTGAGCTCAGGAGTTCAAAACCAGCCTGAGCAAGAGCAAGACCCCGTCTCTACCAAAAATAGAAAGAAATTAATTGGACAGCTAAAAATATATAGAAAAAATTAGCCGGGCATGGTGGCGCATGCCTGTAGTCCCAGCTACTCGGGAGGCTGAGGCAGGAGGATCGCTTGAGCCCAGGAGTTGGAGGTTGCTGTGAGCTAGGCTGATGCCACGGCACTCTAGCCAGGGCAACAAAGTGAGACGGAGTCTCAAAAAAAAAAAAAAAAAATTAAGGTCAGATCATTCCTCTGCTCAAAACCCTACTTCTCCATTGTTCTCAGAGTAACAGTCATTCCCATTTCTCACCTCTCCTCCCATTACTCTCTCCACTGCAGCCATGCTGGCCCCCTTGCAGCTCTTGGAATATGCCAAGCCTGCTCTGCCCTCAGGGCCTTTGCGGTGCCTGGAATGTTCTTCCGCCAGACACCTGCACGGAGGACTCCCTCACTTCTTTCAAGTCTGATCTCAATGTCACCTTCTCAAGTGAGGCCTCTCCTGGGCACCCTATTTAAAATATCACTCATACCACCTCCACCACCCCACCACTCCCAGTATTCCGTACAACTTTACAGTTATCTTTTATTTCTATAGTACTTATCTGTTAACATACTACATACTTTACTTATTGTTATGTCTCATGTCCATTACCTTTCCCTACAAGAATATAAGCAGGGATCTTTGGATGGAGGGTGAAGGAGGAAAAGGACGTTCAAGGCAGAAAGTAACTGGCACAGGGAAGCACTCAGTATTTGTGAAAGAATGAGTGGATGAAAAGGTACAGACTCATGGCTTTGTGCTAACCTCGAAGATCTGCAAAAGTGGGCTGCAGATCTCCGACCTTGGTGCTGAGCTGATTTGTTCTTTGGGTAGAAGAAATACATAGCGTGCTCAGCAAAAACCTCTCGATAACTAGGGCTAGCTGATAATGGAATGCACGGCCTTGGAAGAAGTAAGTTCTCTGTCAGGTGACTATTTAAAGCAGAATTTGAATAAATATCTGCAAGTGATGCCATAAATAGATTTCTATATGCCTTCTCATGTGAGATTCCTTCCAACTTTAAAGTTCTCTGATCTGAAGTTCTTTGATAACGATATTACTGCTTCTCCTTAAGAACCTAGAGGCTCCCTATTGCCTACTTAAGTAACTCACTTTCCTCTTTGCAAAGCCCTGCATACTTTGATCCCACTCTATTTTATTTTTCAGTACTTCTGAAAGCTTCTTCTCATCCCACACAGAGGCCATGCCGATTCCACTTCAGTGGTTTGAACTTTAAATAATACAAGTTTTGGATTCAGACAGAACTGGCTCTGAATTCCAGCTCCACCCCTTGCTGTGTGATTTTTGGCAAATTATATGACTTCTTTCAGCTTAGTTTTATCTGTAAAATGAAGATAATGATGATGATGATGCATGTGTGTGTGTGTGTGTGTGTGTGTGTGTTGAAGATAAATAAACATTATATGAAAGTCCCCAGGACTGTGTCTGGTATTTAGTCCTGTCACTTTCCTTCTATGTGTGTCTTTTTTCCTTCTGTCAGGATCATATTATTTGCTGCCTAATTGCTTTTTCCTTGTTTCATATGATTTCATGTTCTCTTTGCTACTAGATTGTTGTAGAATCAAGGAGTCTGCAGGGAGGGGCCAAAAAGTTTGACCTCACTTACCTGTAGTGCTTGCCTTTAAAATGAGACAGCTGGACCAAAGAATCCTTTTAGTATGAACACTGTTATTTCAATATGCCTTTTGTGTCCTTGAGGTGGCTAGCACAGTCTGACACATATTGGTGCTTAATAATTATTCGTTAATTGAAAGACTAAAATCTCTTTATTAGTTCTCTACTCTTTATCTGCTGTAGCTATAAACAATAGTACAGAGGATTGACTAAGATAAAAGTAATTTAAAATTTCAAAGTTGTAATTGTGTGTGTGTATGTGCACACACGCTGCGGCAGCAATAGTAGTACTGGTAGCTAGAGTAGTGGTAATGGGACCATCCGTGATTTGATGTAATCCTGATTCATCCACTAGTGCAAGGGTGAGGCTAGGCTTGTGTGGCCCCACGTCCAGCTTATGCTCATCCAAGGTGATTCTCTGGTAGCAGAGGTCCCATGTAATTCAGAAATTATTATTTATAAGTTTCACAACACTTATTGCACACAAAATTCATGCTCTGTGTTAGACAATGTGAAGAATATAAAGTTGCATTGAGCATGATCCTAATCTGGCAAGAGACAGAGAGCTAATATGAGCTCATTACTGTAATATTTTGGTTCTGAAAGATGTTAAACAAGGAAGATTTTGCTCCTGCTGCCTCTACTGCTTTATGCCTTTGATTGTGTCCCCACTCCTCATCCCTACTTCTCTCCTTTACTGTTCCCACCTTACACCTGATAATTCATTAAGATTCAGTTCAGGCCTGGCACAATGCCTCACACCTATAATTCCAGCACTTTGGGAGGCCAAGGCAGAAAGGTCTCTTGAGGTCAGGAGTTTGAGACCAGCCTGGGCAACATAGTGAGACCCCATCTCTACAAAAAATTAAAAAATTAGCCAGCCATGGCACCTGTAGTCCTACTTAGGAGGCTGAGGCAGGAGGATTGCTTGAGCCCAGGAATTTGAGGTTACAGTGACCTATCATCAGGCCATTGCACTCCAGCCTGGGCAACAGAGCGAGACTGTCTCAAAGGAAAAAAAAAAGAGGAAGCGAGATCTCAGCTAGCGCATTAGCACTCATAGCCCTCTTACCATGTGATGCCCTGCATGGCCCTGGGATACCACAAAGAGTCTCCACCAGCAAGAAGGCCCTCAGCAGATGTGGTCCCTTGACCTTGGACTTCCCAGCCTCCATAACTGTAAGATATAAATTCCTTTTCTTTATAACTTACCCAGTTTCAGGTATTCTGCTATAAGCAACAGAAAATAGACTAAGACAGTTGGCATTTAGTTATAATGGAAACCATAAAACTCATCATCATTAATGGAAAACAACTTGAAGGGCAAGCTCTCCTATAATTTTCAATTTGTCTCCTAGTCAGAAAATGGGTTTTGGGGTTTTTTTTGCTTATCACCAAATAGGTTTATATGGAAAATACAGACTCTGAAGGGGGTCTGGGGAGAAAGCAGGTTGTGTGCAGAAAGTGAGAGAAGAGTGAGGAGTAAGATAGAGTGTGTGAGTGATGTGCATGCCACCACAATTATGTTCACGCATGTAACTGAGGGGAGGGTGGAAGTTCAGAGCTAGAAAGGATCTCAGCAAGGCCGGGCGCGGTAGCTCACAACTGTAATCTAGCACTCTGGGAGGCCCAGGTGGGAGGATTGCTTGAGGCGGTAGTCCCCAACCTTTTTGGCACCAGGGACTGTTTTCATAGAAGACAATTTTTCCACGGACTGGGGTTGGGGGTGAAGGGGGTGAGGTAGTTTCAAGATGATTCAAGTACATTTATTGTGTACTTTATTTCTATTATCATTATATTGTAATATATAATGAAATAATTATACAACTCACCATAATGCAGAATCTAATGTCACTGCTGATCTGACAAGAGGCAGAGCTCAGGCAGTGATGTGATGGGGAGCGGCTGTAAATATAGATGAAGCTTTGCTTGCTCACCTGCCACTCACCTCCTGCTGTGTGGCCTAGTTCCTGATAGGCCACAGATCAGTACTGGTCCATAGTCCCGGGGTTGGAGACCACAGGCTTGAGGTCAGGAGTTCGAGAACAGCCTGAGCAAGAGCGAAACCCTGTCTCTACCAAAAATAGAAAAAAATTAGTTGGGTGTGGTGGTACACACGTGTAGTCCCATCAACTGGGGGTGGGGGGCTGAGGCAGGAAGACCACTTGAGCCCATTGCACTCTACTTGGGGTGACAGAGCAAAACTCTGTCTCAAAAAAAAAAATGATCTTAGCAATCATCTAGTCCAAACTTTCTATTTCACAGAGTAAGAAACAAAGGCTTGAAGAAGTTATATGAGCAGTAGCGCTCAGACAAGAATCCCAGGGTACCTTGAGCCTAGTTCAGGGTCTTTTCCACTATACCACCTGTGTTTTTTTTCTTTTTTTTTTCAGAAACAGGGTCCCACTCTGCCACCCCGACTAGGGTGCAGTGGTATAATCATAGCTCACTGCAACCTCAAACTGCAGGACTCACGGGAATCCTCCTGCCTTAGCCTCCTGAGTAGCTGGGACTACAGGCATGTGCCAACACACCCAGCTAATATTTTATTTTTATTTTTTGTAGAGATGGGTCTTGCTATGTTGCCCAAGTTAGTCTTGAATTCCTGGCCTCAAGCGATCCTCCCACCTTGGCCTCCCAAAGTGCTAGAATTACAGGCATCAGCCACTGCGTCCAGCCCCACCTGCATGTTTTTAAAATGAATTATTTAGAAAGCTAAAGTAGACAAATTCAGGAGATAAGCTCTTAATAAATTTCAGGGTTCAGTGACATTGAGATTTGGCCAAAACAATAAAAACTGCATGAGCCGTAAATGTATTTAAATATTTGCAGAGGCTAGTTTAACTAGGACTAGGGGCACACCTCCTTTATGTTTCTTAATTTATAAGTTGCAAACAAAAAAAGCATAAAGATAGGCTATGGGCTCCACATAGGCACAAATTCAATCCTTGTTCATTCATTCTTCATTCAGCAGTATTAATTAAATGTCTACTACGGATCAGGAACATTGTCAGGGACTAGAAATCCACAGAAAAAGGTTCCTGCTCCCTCAGAGCTTACAGTATAGCAGGGAAGACAGAATATTAAAGTTGTAATTACTTTGAAGTGTATTGGATACTAAAATTGGGAAGATGCAGGATTCCATGTATTTATTTCTGGAGAATAATTCAAGCTGATTCTTTTCTGTTATCAATACATCTCTGGGCTGCCTCATTAATGCCATCATTTGAGTTCGCCAAATGTGAATTCTTTCCAATAAAATACTTAAAACAACAAACATTTACTGAGCACCTGTGGGTATGCCATATATTGTGTGAGCATCTGCAAGAGAATTCCAAGGTAAATTAGCAATGTAAAAATCATTTTATATGAGGACAAAATTATTTTGGACTATATGCCTAAAATAATACAAATTTAATACACTTCATAGCCCAGGTGATTTGAAAAATAATTTGATATATCTTGAAACTTTCGGCTCCCAAGACTTTACAGTATTCACCGGTTTTTTCAGCAAAATCACCCCTCTTCCTCCCCCCTATCAGTTTCACAGCCCTGGAAGGCCCTGCCTGCCCTGCATGGGTCCTATGACTCCCATCCATCCTTAAAGGGCCAGCTCAGGGCGCTGCTGCACAAAACGTTTCGCTTCTATAAGCCCAAGCGCATCTCTTGCCCCTCCTCTCTACTCTTATAGATCCTGCGTTTATTTAGCATTAGGCTACAATCTTTTCAATAATGACTTTTGTATACGTATGTCTTTCCCTAAACTGGATGGATCTTTAAAGAAAAAACAGGCTTGTCATCTCCCTATGTATCACCTTAAGAGGCGGTCACCCAAAATCCGTACTTTCATCAGAGAAACAGAAATTCCACAGATAAATGTCGGCGACTACCTCATTAACCTTGGTGCCCTATTTCCCTCCCACTTTCAGTGATCTGGTTTATTCCACGGGTGGAGAAGGAAGCCAGGTTGGCTGAGTGAAAAGGGAATGGCGTCAGCGTGAGGTCATGCTACATTGTCCTGAATGCCATCTCTATACTGCGGTGACATGAACGCAGGATTCAGAGATGCAGCTCGAGGAAAGATAGAGGTCCAAGTCGCTTAGACTACAAACAAAAAGAGACCACGGAAGAGAACAAAGCAGGGAACCTGGCGGGGGTGTGGCAGGCAACTGGGGCGCGAACCCTGGGCGCCCGCAGAGAGTGAAAGTGGGGAGACAAGGGCCACGCCAAGGCTCGGCAGGGTGGGGGCGGGACTTCCGGAAGCCATTTGCCTGAGTGGCAGGGGAACCGGAAGTGGAGGCGCTGGTGCTGGGGCCAGAGGAGGGACGCGCCGGAGCGGGGCCGCCGGGACTGAGCGAGCGACAGACGCGCCACCCGCCGACGCCGCAGCCGCCTGGGGCCCGTACGGACCCTCTGCTTGAGTGAGTGCATCCAGGGTCGCAGACCCGTGGCTTAGAGGAGGGGGTCGGAACGAGCAGCGAGGTGTTATTGTGAGAGGCTTGCGACCTCCCCTCCCCCACCCGCCCGGGCCCCTCCCCCCGCGTCACTCCCGCGCCCCCCGCCGGCTCTGGGGGTGCCTCGCGCCCGCGCGTCTTCTCCGCGGGCTCGGCGTTGGTTCCCCAGCCGCCGGCGCCGCTCGCCATCCCCCTTAGAGCCTTTTCCCCGGCACTCCGCCCCCAAACCTGTCGACTTTCCTCAGCCGCTGGCCGGCGCCTCCACCCCGCGTTTTCCCGTGGAGTAGCGTGGCGGGGGACAGCCCAGCCCACTCCGCGAGTAGGCCTTCTGCATCCCCGGCTCCCTTGGCCGCTTGTTCTCTCCTGCAAGCTCCAGTTGCAGCAACTCTTCCTGCCTCTGGTCTCAGCTGTTGCCTTTTCCCTCCTTCCCTGAGGTGAACCTCTGACCCTTCTCACTCTCCGCTTGCCTCTTGTCGGAGGCCAGATCCAGTTACTTTTTTTTTTTTTTTTTTACCGAGCACTTTTCCCTTTCCCTTTTTTTGAAAAATTTCAACTCTTTAGAAACTTCCCCGTTGCCTGCTCCGATGTATTCAAAAGGTCCGTAGGCTGTCACGATGCAGAAGGGATTATTTCTTAGAAGGCTATCCAGTCTAGCACCTCATTTTAGGCTAAGAGAGAAGCAGGTGATTTGCCCAAGGTCAGCCAGCTTTTTAAACCTGTCAGTGGATAGGGTTTTTGGATGTTTTTTTCCTAGTGCACGTCTGTTTACCAGATCAAGGGCCTCTGGTCTACAGGTTTGATTTACCCGTTGCATGGTGACTCATTATTCTGATCTCCGTAACTCCCAGGCCAGCGTTGCTTTATTATGATTTATGTACAAACCTTTAGAAAATTAACCCCTTGAAGCTTTGGCTTCTTTGTCGAGCCTACCCACGGAGAAAGGAAAGATCGCTGGATCCAACCTAGGATCTCATTTTGTACAGCTTTGAATTGGGAGGGGTTGGGTGAGGGGTAGTGTGGAGAAAGAGGAAAGAGAAAATACTGGAGCTTGTCTTTGCCTTATATATTCCTGTAGCTTTTTCTCCTGGGCACATTGTTCTGACATAAAGGTTGCCTCCTTGTGGGGGAGCCGGGGAGGAGTAGGAAATCATTGTGCTTTAATTTGTTGGCTTGGGCATTTGATAATAAATTATGGATGTACTGGAACTCAGAGACCCACCCACCAGCCCACTGAGGCGGGGCATTCAGGATGAGGCCAGCCTTCCTCTTCAGAATAACCCTACCAACTCCTCTGAAACAAAGTGAAGAGTCTTAGGTATGACTGGGAACATTCTAAGTCTTTTAATTCTTAGTTCATCTTTCCCCCACCTTTGCTGGTTCAAACTAAAAAAGCATCTAACTCAACTTGAGAATTTAGAATTCCTTGTTGTTGGAACTGGTTTCTGATTAGATACACTACACTATGCTGGTATAAATATCTGCAAATTCTGGTGTTATATTATCAAAGTCCTAGTTAAGTAGAGAAGATAGAAAATGAAGGAAAATTGTGCAAGTCACTTATTCCTCATCTTCCCAGAGAACTCATTTGAATGGACAATTAAAGCTTCCTTGGAGTATAGTCTCTCATGATAAATTAACAAAACTTTTGTTTTTCAGATCTTTTATCTCCATTCTGTTTGGTTTTTCTGACTGCTATTTGTGATCTCAGAAGTTAATGACTTGCTACACGGGAAGATTATTATGAATCAGTAAGATGAAATAGGAGTCAGATCCCTCCCTGTTGGTACTTTCTTTTCTTTTTTCTTGGTTACTGCCTCACCATTCTGAAGATAGCTTTGTTGCATTCTTGCCCTCTACTTGAGGCAGGAAACCCAAAATCACTCAGGTTTTTGTGGCCTACTGCAAGCTCCTCTTTGGATAGCTCTTCATTTTTAAATTTTATTTTATTTTTGATATGGCCAAAGGAGTAGCTCATTCTTTATTTTTTTTGTAAAGAATACAACAGTTTACAGCTGGGTGCAATGGCTTATGCCTGTAATCCCAGCACTTTAGGAGGCCAAAGTGGGAGGATGGCTTGAAGCCAGGAATTCAAGATCAGCCTGGACAACATAGTGAGACTCTGTCTCTACCCCCCAAAAAAATAATAATAATAAAGGCTTGCGTGGTGCCTGGTGCCTGTAGTCCCAACTACTTGGGAGGCTGAGAGGGGAGGACCTCTTGAGCCTAGGAATTCAAGGCTGCACTCCCAGCGATGGCAATAGCATAAGACTCTGTCTCAAAAAAAAAAAAAAAAAAAAAAAAAAAAAGAATATAGCAGATTATTTTATCTAACTTCCAAGTTGTTTGAATCCTATAGATGCATAGTCTTCTAGGTTGTGCATTTCTGGCCTGGTTCCTAAAGATGAAATTTTATGAGTTTGTGGCTCAGTTTTTATTTTTCTGGTGTTTAAAAATGTTACCAAGCTATAAGCATCGGTAAAACTGTGAAAGCTGCTTTGTATTGTAAGATTTTGATTTGGCAAAATAATACAGAATCCAAGTGTTTGAGGCACAAAGAAACAAATTTTCATTCAGATGCTTTGCCATTGTGGAGGAAGAAGGATGGCTCTGTATTTATCGTGAAAGGAAAAAAAGACTAATTGGGAATATTTTGCCATCTTCCCCCAGTTCTACCTGCCTTGTAGCTTCAGATAAGTGGCATTTTGTTCTTTAGTTTCTCTGTCTATATGCTTTTTTCATTTACTCATGAAGAAATTTAGGATTGAGATGGAGGTGTTTTGCTCAGAGTATTAGAATGCCATTAAATTTGGGCAGTAGTAATAGAAAATACAAGTGAAATAACTTAGTAAATTAGAATTTATCATTGTTTCATATAGTCTTTTCCATATAGAATGTAACATCATTTGCTCAAGAGCAATAAGCTTTAGAGGTACATCACCCTAGGTTCAAACCACAGCTCTACTACTTACAGTTCCGCTATATCATGGAGTAGGTTCCTTAGAGCTCTCTGAGCATCTGTTTTATTTAAATAGCAAAGGTCCTAGCACAAGATCTTGTAAATAGTAAGTTCTTAATAAATATTAATTTATTATTTTGGATCAGTTGTTTATCTGTTGAACTCTGAAAATCCAGGTCTATAAATTGAATCATAGATCTAAAGAGATCTTATAATTTAGGTAGACCATTAGTCTTGAAAATAGAGTATATGCAACTCCAGGGATATATAAGATGATCCATTGGCATGTAGGAAAAGATTTAGAACTTTTTTTGCATCTATTTTTTAATCTAAAAAGAAAAAATAGGCTTTACTAATAGTTTAACATTAAGAGTAATTCACATATTTAATTTATACACAAATATAAGTATGTTGAGATGCATTTCAAAAAGATTCTAAAACACTGAAAAATGTTGGGAGGTCCCCACTAATCTGAACCAACTTCTCTTTACTCATATGCTTCAGTTTACTTTATGCTTTCCCCTTAGGTATTCACCTAACCTCTCTTTGTATCTCCATTGAGAGAAATCTACCTTGCGAGACAGGCCATTTCATTTTGTACTCATCTGTTAGAAATTTTTTTCACTGTACATTCTATCCACTGTCCCTTTCTGTTTTGAGTATTGCAGAATAAACTTAATATTATTTCCTAGTAATCTTCGAATGCTTTAAGACAGCTGTTTATGTCCTATGTCTTCCTTTTCCCCAACCTGTTTTTCTATAGATAATAAACATACCCATTTCTTTCAACTATTTCTAATATGACAGGTTTTCAAATTCCTCCTCATTTTGGCTCCCTTCTTCTAGACACCCCTACTTTGTCAAAATTCTTTAAGTTTTTCAGCACGATCTGAATGTGGTATTCCAAGAACTAAAATGAAGTTGAAGTGCCTGCATTTTGTCTTCAAGTGGTGAGGTGTATGGTATGTTTTTGAACATACATTATTATGAAAGCACCTCATATTCGCAATTTGTCACCCTTGTTCTTTAAACAATCCCCAGGAAAAATAGCTTCAATTATACAGTGAGAGTAGAACAGATTATTTTTCTCCTTTTCAGTAGGGAACTTTCAGTTGTGCTCTCTGTTAACTCTCTGTCAGTTAACTTTTACCTCAGCAATACCTAACATGTTAAGTGTTTCTTTAGATAGGAGAATAAACTAATGAAATGGTTGAGTTTTTAAAATCTATTTAGAAAGTTAAGCTCCTGTTTGGCTGGGCATGGTGGCTCACGCCTGTAATCCTAGCACTTGGGGAGGCCAAGGTGGGAGGATTGCTTGAGCTCAGGAGTTCTAGACCAGCCTGAGCAAGAGCGAGACCCCATCTCTACTAAAAATAGAAAAAAGAGCTAGGCGTCATAGTGTGTGCCTGTAGTCCCAGCTAGCTACTCTGGAGGCTGAGGCAGGAGGATCGCTTGAGCCCAGGAGTTTGAGGTTGCTGTGAGCTAGGCTGACGCCACGGCACTCTACTCAGAGCATTGTATTGAGACTCTGTCACATACATGCATACATACATACATAAAGTTAAAAAAATAGACTTTTTCAATTAATAGAAAATGTTGTTATGTTTCTTTACATATATAGATATCTAATTTTGATGGGAAAGATTGATTGTCTTCTGGCCAGTAGAGCTTCCTTTTCTGTCTTAAGACCAATAGAGCTTTTTGATCTGCAGGAAAAGTACTTTTTAAATTAAAACTTTTATTTAAGTATCATGTCAGATTTAACCTGAATAGCCAGACTTAAATCTGAGTTTGAACTTAGACCCAAAGAAACTTTTGTATAGAAGGTATAGAATGTTTTATTGGTTAATAAACAGAAGCAACGTCCCCAAATTTTTAAACCTTTCTATATGACTATTTGTTTTAACCCCTTAAACCATTTTTCTTTTTCCTTTATGCATCCATCGTTTAATTTTTCCATTCCTTTTTTAGACGGTGAAACCTCAAACAGATACCATAGTCTGATTGGAGCTATACTAATTCATCTTGCAGTTAGTTATTCCTGATTCTTGTATTTTATATTGATGTTTTTAGCTCTATGTTGCATATATTTTCTCGGTAAAACAGCTAGATATAAGACTCTCTTTAGGGAGTCAGCATGAACTGATTTGTGATCAGTAGGCCGGATGTGACATAGTTGGGGTCAGGCAAACCTAATTTCATATCCCCTTCATTCACTGTGTAAATTACCTAAATTCCCTGATGCTTGTTTTCTTCATATTGCAGTGCTTTGGAGGTGGTATGTATTAAACATAGAGCATATATAGTCTTTCATAGAATACTACTATTTTCTAATAGTTAGAAGTTTAGTAAAGAAACATCTACCTAGGGTATGGATGATATTTATATTTTCAGTTAGATAACTGGCTCATCCCTCAGCCTATTTTTTTTTAGACCTAGTGTCATTTAGAACTGAGCTAATTTGTTTGCATGACTAGTGTTAATATTGTTTGCTTCTGTAATTTATTTTTCGTCAGTGAAGGTATGCTTTCATGTTTAGGGCTTGGTACTTTGTGATTCTAAAAAACCACTACCTTGGCAATGTAGTGTTTTGTGTACTCAGTAAACTCTTACTGAATGAATATAACTCTCTTCTTTCAGAGAAAGCGTAGCTATATTTGAGCATGGCAAGGGAAAGAAAAGCATTGCTGATGTAGAGGATGGCCTCCTTTCCTATAAGCCAGAAAACCCCAGATTTCTCTCTTTTTTATCAATCTTTGCATTTCATACCTCATGGTTCTAATATGTATTCTCCAGAGTTGATTGAAAATTGTCTGGTTTCTTATGTTTTTCTAGAAGATTGGCATTTCTGATATTTCTGAATTTCTCGTCTAGCCTATTTACTCCTTCTTCCCTACTATCAGATGACATATTCGAGCTCATCATTACTAAAATTTTCTTAGTGGAGACCAATCAAAAATAAAAACAGGCTGGTCATGGTGGCTCACGCTTGTAATCCTAGCACTTTGGGAGGCTAAGGTGGGAGGATCACTTGAGGCTAGGAGTTTGAGACCAGCCTGGGCAATAAATCGAGACCCTATTTCTACAAAAAATAGAAAAATTAGCCAGGCATGATGATGCATGGCTGTAGTCCCAACTACTTGGGAGGCTGAGCTAGGAGGATTGCTTGAGCCCAGGAGTTTGCGGTTGCAGTGAGGTATGACTGCACCAGTGCACTCCAGCCCAGGTGGCAAAGCAAGACCCTATCTTTAAAAATAAATAAATAGATTAAAGGAAAAAATACCTAGTAAATGTTTGTCAAGAAACAGCACCAAGGCCCACGGCTAGTTTTACCATAATTTGTACTACGGTTTTTCGTGTGATGTTTAGTAACCAATGGATTCTAATCATTGCTGTAGTAATTCTTAATATGTAACTCTAACAGTCTAAAAGTCTTTAATGTAGATTTCATTGTACTATAAGTGTCTAATTCCTTGTGTCATTTGATACTTAGAGTAACATATAATCATGAAAAAACAAATATAAGGGTAAAATATATGCTTGGAGCAGATTTTTTAAATGTAATGCACTGTTCCTAAGTGATATTCAAACCTGTGTGAAAGTTGAGTGATGCTGTGTTTGTAGAACTTAAGCAGTCATGTCCTGGAATTCTTCTCTGCTGAAAATAAACCCTAGTTGTTTAGTTTTTAGGTAAAACCTCAATGGAACTTAAATTATTATTTAAAGCCCAACATGTAATATTTAAGTAAGTGGTAACAAATATTCCTGTTAATAAATGAAGCATGACATAGACATTTTTCCCCAGGTATAGAATGAGCCAAGGAGACTCAAACCCAGCAGCTATCCCACATGCAGCAGAAGATATTCAAGGAGATGACAGATGGATGTCTCAGGTAAAAGGAAGTGCATATATTTTATTCACATAAGTCTCTTCAAAAGTTTTTTTAATTTGAAGTAATTTGAAAATTACATAGATATTACAAAAATTTTACAACTCCCTATGTTCTTCATCTAGACTCACCAATTGTTAACATTTTGCCATATCTGCATGATTATTCTTTCTGTATCTATTTTTATAGGTATATACCAACATGCTGGTTTTTTCTGGCCCATTTGAGAATTGCACTCATCATTCCCCTTTACCTCTAAATATTTTAGCATTTCTAAGAACAAGAACATTTTCTTACATAACTATAGGATAGTTTTTAAAATCAGGAATTTAATACTGATAAAATACTATTACCTAATCCAAAAACTATATTCAGAGTTCTCCAGTTGTCCCAATAATGTTCTTTGTGTCAGTTTTTTCCCAGTCCAGTATCACACATCTCATTCAATTGTCTTGTCTCTATTCTCCTTTAATTGGAAACATTTCTTAGCCTTTGTTATTCTTGACAGTGATGGTTTGAAAGAGTATAGGCCATTTTATTTTGTAGCGTGTCCCTCACTCTTTTCCTCATAATCAAAATTCAGATTATGCATTTTTGGCAGGAAATATCAGTGATGTGCTGTGTCCTCAGCAGGTCACATAGAGGGCAAGTAATACTGGTTTGTCTCATTGGTAATATTAACTTTGATCATTGGTTGAGGTGGAATTGACCTTAACCAATTCTTATTTATTTATTACAGTATGGATTCATGGGTTATTATTTTATTTAGTGAGTTATAATTCATTATTATTATTTTTAAAATATTTTTTATGGAGATGGATCTTGCTATGTTGCCCAGGCTGGAGTACAGTGGATATTCACATGCATGATCATAGCTCACTGCAGCCTTGAATTACTGGCATCAAGTGATTCTCCTGCTTCAGTTTCCTGAGTAGCTGGGACACCAGGCACATGCCACCACGCCTGGCTGCTGTTATTATTTTGAATCTCAAATTGTTCCACGTTTCGCAAGTGGGACTCCCTTCAAGCTGGCCTCTGTCGTCTTGATGTGTTTCATTGTTTTTCTAGCATTTTGTTTTCTTCTCTGATATTGCTAGCTTCTTTATCTGTTTCCAACCATTTTACCTCTTCGGATTAGTAAGTTCTGTGTGATTATAAATGCCCAAAGATTAGCGTTTTAGTATATGGTGCTTCTGCTTATAGTCTTCATGGTTGTATAGTATTCTCTGTTTTTTTTCTTTCTAGACTTAAAAATTAGTCTATCAACTAGCTTATTTGAGTGGCAATATTATTTTGAACTGTTCTCATGCGGATCAACTACTTGGTTATTCATACTTAATCTTCCTACTTTATTTATATTTTCAAAATTAAGTATTAAGAAATATTTTGAACCAGGCATGGTAGCATGTTCCTGTAGTCCCAGCCATTTGGGAGGCTAAGGTGGGAGGAGTGCCTGAGCCCAGGAGTTCAAGGCCAGCCTGGGCAGCATAGAGAGACTCTGTTTCTAAAAAGAAAGAAAGAAAGAAGAAAGAAAATAATTTTAAGCGTCTGTGTATTTGCCACTTGCCACTCACCCTAAAAAATAAAACATTGCTAGTAAAATTGATGTCCCTGTATTGATCACTTACTTTCTCTTTCCCACCTGCCCACCTCCAAACCAATTTCCTAAATTTGGTATTAATTGTTTTCATGTATTATATGTAGTACACACAAACATACATATATATGTCTCTAAATATATATATAGTATGTTTTGCATATTTTTAAACTTTCAGTAGTATCTTTATGTTTCTGCAGTGTATCATATGTTAAAGGTATAGCTGTATTTTATTCATTTTCATTCTTTAAATAGTATTCCACTGCTTTGTATTTGAAAATACCATAATTGATTTGCCCATTTTCTCAACGATGGACATTTTAGGTCATTTATACCTTTATGAAAAGTAGTGACTAAAACTAGATTCTGTGGTTGTTCCTGCCTTAAGTTAATAGGCTTTAAATAATGAATACTGGCTGGAAAAATACCAGCCAAATGAAAGAAAAAGAGGCACAAATTTTAAATCAATTTTTTATAAAACCTGCATGCTAAGGATGGACTAACTTTACTAAATATTAGAATATATTATACACCCAGATCTTGGTTTCTCAATACTGTTCTCTGATGAAAGGAACCAGGGCTCCTTAGAGAAACGGTTGATTCTACAAGTGGAGTAAGGAAAATGAAAGATGAGCCTGGAGCATCTCATAATGCAAGAAAGCAAGGAAGTACTCAAAGTAGAAAAAGATGATGGCTCACACCTGTATTCTCAGCACTTTGGGATGCCAAGGGAGGAGGGTCACTTGAGGCCAGGAGTTTGAGACCAGCCTGGGCAACATAGCAAGACCCTATCTCTAAAAAAAAAAAAAGATAGAAAAATTAGCTGGGTGTGGTGACATGTGCCTGTAGTCCCAGCTACTCGGAGGCTGAGGCAGGAGGATTGCTTGAGCCCCAGGAGTTTGAAGTTGCTGTGAGCTCTGATGACACCACTGCACTCTAGCCTGAGCAACAAAGCAAAACCCTGTCTCTAAAAAAAAAATAGAATATAGAAAGAAAAAGTAGTAACTTTACAGCGAAGAATCCTGGCAAATGATCAGCCTTAACCAAGTGATCAATATTAACATCACTGGTGATAAGTCATGTTGATACCATGTTTCCCTTATAGGATACAACAAGAAGGGCATATCACCTCTGCGGTAGTCTTCCAAAAATTTATAACCTCAGTCAGCTGATGGGAAAACATCAGAAGGACCTCAATTGAGGGACAACACCTGACCCCACCTCATCGAAACTGTCAAAGTTGGCCGAGCGCAGTGGCTCACACCTGTAATCCTAATACTCTGGGAGACTGAGGTGGGAGGATTGCTTGAGCTCAGGAATTTGAGACTGGCCTGAGCAAGAGTGATACTCTGTCTCTACCAAAAAGAAAGAAAAAATAAAACCCAGCCGGGTGTTGTGGCACGCACCTGTAGTCCCAGCTACACCCAGGAGGTTGAGGCAGAAGGATTGCTTGAGCCCAGGAGTTGGAGGTTGCAGGGAGCTACAGTACTCTACACAGGGCGGCAGAGGGAGACTGTGTCTCAGCAAAAACAAACAAGGCTACTGAACACCCCTCCTCACAACCTGCCACCCCTTCATATAAAAAAAAAAAGTGTCAAAGTTATGAAAGACAAGGAAAGACCAAGAAACTCTTCCAGACTGGAAGAGACTAAGGAGACATGGGAACTAAATGCAACATGGTATGCTGAATTGGTTCTGGCAACAGAAAAAGGACATTAATGAAAAAATTGGTGCGAGCTAAGTAAATTCTAGTTTAGCTGATAGTATTTACCAGTGTTAATTTCTTAGTTTTGATAAATGTACCATGTTTATGTGAGATGTTAACATTGGAGGAAGCTAAGTGAATGGCATGTGGCAATACTCTATCTTAGTAACTCTTCTGTAGATCTAAAATTATTTCAAACTTTTTTTAAAAAAGAAAAATATAAAACAGTCTTTAAAACAAGTATTGAGTTGATAGTACTACCTTCGGAGTATTGCCGAAATATTGAACCCTAATCTACACCACCACCGCCACAGGAATGCAGTTAGCAAAATCTAGGCTGTGGGAGATTCTACAGGTCAAAAATTGTATTTTCCAAAAAGTAAATTTGGGAGGTGGTGACAGAGGGGGGAAACTTGTGGATTATGAGGAATTTAAGAGACAAATCCTAATTTTTTAAAAAAACATTAAACAAAATTTTTTTTTTTTTTTGAGACAGAGTCTCACTCTTTTGCCTGGGCTAGAGTGAGTGCCATGGTGTCAACTTAGCTCACAGCAACTTCACACTCCTGGGCTCAAGCAATCCTTCTGCCTCGGCCTCCCGAGTAGCTGGGACTACAGGCATGTGCCACCATGCCCGGCTAATTTTTTCTATATATTTTTAGTTGTCC